>NC_060181.1:68600439-68900439 GCF_021184085.1 Oncorhynchus gorbuscha
ATTGTGAAAAACTGAGTTTAAATGTATTTGGCTAAGGTGTATGTAAATTTCCGACTTCAACTGTATATGTGTGTATACAATGTGTGTGTATGCGTGTTTGTGTGCCTAAGAGTAGCGAGGGATGGGGGAGAGTGTTTTGGCTGAGTAGTCCCTGTTTGCTCTTTGTAGTCGTCAACATTTTGAGATATCACTGTAATAACATTGCTATTTGTGCTGAACCATTAGCCTCTAGCCCTCATACTTCTCTAAACTGCTCGCTAGAGTGTCAGGTTCGCAGACTGACAGACCAACTTGTGGGAATGAGTTGGTGAAATCAGAATGACACTTTCCCGTAAACTTGGTCCCAGATCTGTTTGTGCTGTATAGCGAACTCCTATGGTCATTGCCATGCCAAGACAGCACAATCAAATCTGGGACCAGGCTAAACCCCCCCCCCCCCCAGATTAGCTGAGTGCTCAGAGCACCTTGAGCCTGACACAGTCAGAACAGGACAGGAGAATCTGGCCTGGGTGGAGCTAAATAAAATATATTGTGTCAGGGTGTCTTTAGTCTCTCCCGCAGTTTAGGACAGACAGAAAAAAAGCATCTCATGAGTTTAAAAAATCCCCCCAATATGAATCTGTGGCCCAGGGACTACCAGTGCTGCCTGCACTGCAGTTAGGATGCTGGGTGGGGAGTGAAATTAGAATTCTCATCTGCTTCTGCAATCGCTGGAGCCTGCAGCTAGTGGCCACATAATATAGTGTGCTGTACTCTGTGCTTATGACAGTCACCCTAAGTGAGTTCTTATGACAGTTTTTGTCATGCTGGCCTTACAGTAATCATAACATGAGAATGGCCCACCATTACCTCATTAGTCCTCTCAGAGAATGTCATAATAACCAGGGCAACCACTTCCCCCTCTCTCTACCTTCATCATCCTATCTTTGTTTCTCCATTCTCTCTCTTTTCTCTGTTTCCTCCATCTCCTCTCTATCTTTAGAACTCTGTTCGGAACAGTACATTGTCAACCAAGTTTCAGTAACATTCCTGAAGTCTGAGAACTGTGAGCTATTTTGGTCTGTCTGAACTGTCTCGCCTGGCTTATTTTCTCTTCCATGTAGTTGTCTGGCTCTAGCTAGCAGTTTCCTGCACAATATTGTTTTATAGCTAGATTCCAGCAGCAGTCATAATGGGGTCAGTGCTGTTTGGGGATGTTTAACAGTGGAAGAGAGAGGATGCATCCAAAATGACACACTATCCCCTATTATGGGGCTCCCAAGTGGTGCAGCGGTCTAAGGCACTGCATCTCAGTGCAAGAGGCATCACTACAGTACCTGGTTCGAATCCAGGGTGCATCACATCCGGCCGTGATTGGGAGTCCCAGAGGGTGGCGCACAATTGGCCCAGCGTTGTCTGGGTTTAAAAAAATAAAACATGTAAATATATTGCAATACTTTTTATTTCTTTTTATTTAACCTTTATTTAACTACATCGGAAATAGGGTGCCATTTGGAACCCAGTCAGACTGTTGCAGTGCGGCGGACACTTGAACCGTTGAACTTCCTGAAGGATGCAGACCACAGTCAGACAACTTCCTATGAAGATAGATCGGGCCGAACAATGATGTGAATGCGTCTCTAAAGGGGCAGAAAATGCAGTGTTTCACCTCAACCAGCAGAGGGAGCCAGAGAGGACAACCTCTCTCCATGACATTATCACCTTTTATACTTCCTCTATCATCAATGACACTTATGAACTTACCTGTCTGCTACACCACTCTCTTCCTTTGAGAGTTCAGCACAGGAAATATGTAATACTCTGCACATGTATACAGTAGCCCACATACAGGGCACACAGTAGCCTACATACAGGACTGTCCAGCTTACAGTAATCATATCACTGGACAGATCAGGCGTGATCTCATCGAGCCACGTGGATCACTAACACGACCCCTGCTCTGTCACAGGCACCAAGCACACAGCTAACACCCAGGCTACTGCCCCCAGAGTTGGCAGATGCGTGTGTGTGTGTGTTCCCGTAGGGCATGTGTGTCAGTCGCGTGTCTCTGCAGGCTTTGTTAATTGGTCCCTATGTGTGTATAAATCAGCTCGACATTTGTGTCAGCGTTTGATCAAGTGCTGCTCTGACTGCTCTGATCAATAAACTAAATGCATCATCGTGTTTTGCTCTTTCACTAAAGGTTTTTCGGTTAATTGCCTTGCTGTTTAGAGCTGGTATTTATCCCATAAGTCTTGTGCTCAAATTCAGTGAAATTCATCATGGATCTTGTCTCAAGGAATGTTTCTATTTCAGCTCTCTAAAAACCTCTCTGCAGATAATTTAACGATCAGTAAAAAAACGGATGGAAGATGCTCACTCAATGACATTACTGCTAGCAAAGGATTGATCCATCCCACATGCGGCAGTCCCCTCCCTGTCTCTGGTATCGTCATGTTACTGGCCTCAGTGGAAAGCAAATGGAAAGTGCGCCGTCTATAAGATGGACGTCGTTGGACGAAGCTGACATTAGGATTGAGCCTTTTCACATTCTGCAGCCTCCTCCTGATGTCTTTGGTACAATAATGCTAATCGCAGTCCTCACGGTATTGACTATCTTCTCATAACGATAATGCTGGCCCCCACACTCAACACATAATTCACTGGAGAGCCGGGGGTTAATAACTAGTGTATCCTCACTGTCCTAGTGATAAAGCACTGCGGTGAGTATGTATACATGAGAGAGACGTTTTCTACCACCAGTATGTGCTTCATGTTCACCACCTTTCTCCAGATAAACGAAAAGTGGATGAATACAGTGAGACTCAAGGGACAAACGATGTATCATTTCATCCATGATGAATTATGTTATGTTAGAACCAAAGCTTCTTATCTCTGGCTGGGTGAGATGGTGACAGTGTGATTACTGCGTTTCACAGCATGCTAACCAGGTTTCAGGGGACAATAAAGCCAACATAATGTTGAGCTCTCATAGTGTTATGGTGTGGCGCCAAACAATTAATTTACATGTCATTCCTATGCATTTATGCAGTGTAAATAACAGCGGTGGGACTATAAACAGTGTTTGTCCAGGACCAATGACCACCAGGCTAGGTTTCTTTGGTTTTTCCTCACCCAACGCCCTGTGTAAACAATGATTGGTCTGAGATGACATCACAGGTGCTGGCCCCTCCCCCCCCCTCTCTGTGGTCGAGAGTCAGTGTCCCTATGGACATGTCACACCATGCTGGCACTGCAGGAGCTGCCAGTATCCTCCTGCTGCACGCACACACACACACACACACACACACACACACACACACACACACACACACACACACACACACACACAACACACACACACACACACACACACACACACACACACACTGCTGTTTTTGACAGCTAACCCTTGGCCAGAAGGGCTTAAGCTGGTCTAGCACCGTGTCATCAGAGCTGCACGCGTCATGCAGACACACACACACACACACTGTTGATGCAGAAGCCTGGTTGGGGAAATCTTTAGTGATTGTGCCATAAATCATGCTGCTGAGGAAGCTGGTGTGTAAGAAGATCTGTGCCTGTAAGAACCTGCTGCTATTATCTCTTCCTGTGGTGTGTCTCTCTCTCTCTCCACCATTCCTCTCACACTATCTACTGACATTTCTACAAATGTTTTCCTCCTCTTTCCCCCAATTGATCTGCCTTTCTCAAATGTCTGTCTGTCTCTCTGTCTCTGATAGATGTATCAGTTTCATGGTAATTCCAGGTTAGCAGTCTAATGGAGGGTTGTGAGAGGAGGATGAGGGGGACATGGAGGGAAATCGGAGTGGTGAACGGGGCGTTTCTATCTGTGCCTGTTGCTTTGTTTATGGAGCTATTTGTCTTTTAGTGTGAGTGTTGTTTTGCTATCTTTCAGAATGATCACTACTATTGTGATCTGTACAGACGAGCCTATATTAGTTCAGACTGATGGCCTATTGTATGTTTGGTTTGTTCCTAAAAGTGGTTTATTATTGTCAATTGTGGGCATTTGTTTTACGTGCTGAGACATATAGCTTTGAGATTATTTTCTGTAATGAAAAGTGCTACACTTGTTAAATTATTATTATTATATTGATGCCTGCTCTAAAATAATGCTGGCTTGGTCGAGGCATATCTCCCGGATCATATTTTCCCTGTATTCATAATCCCTCGTGTAAACTGGAAAACTGGAGAGGTGACAGAACGGCTTGTATTTGTGTAACAGTGACAATCCAGATGACATGGGCTAGCTACACTCACTCAGCACTGCAGATGACATGGGCTAGCTACACTCACTCAGCACTGCAGATGACATGGGCTAGCTACACTCACTCAGCACTGCAGATGACATGGGCTAGCTACACTCAGCACTGCAGATGACATGGGCTAGCTACACTCACTCAGCACTGCAGATGACATGGGCTAGCTACACTCACTCAGCACTGCAGATGACATGGGCTAGCTACACTCACTCAGCACTGCAGATGACATGGGCTAGCTACACTCACTCAGCACTGCAGTTGACATGGGCTAGCTACACTCACTCAGCACTGCAGTTGACATGGGCTAGCTACACTCAGCACTGCAGATGACATGGGCTAGCTACACACAGCACTGCAGATGACATGGGCTAGCTACACTCACTCAGCACTGCAGATGACATGGGCTAGCTACACTCACTCAGCACTGCAGATGACATGGGCTAGCTACACTCAGCACTGCAGATGACATGGGCTAGCTACACTCACTTAGCACTGCAGATGACATGGGCTAGCTACACTCAGCACTGCAGATGACATGGGCTAGCTACACTCAGCACTGCAGATGACATGGGCTAGCTACACTCACTTAGCACTGCAGATGACATGGGCTAGTTACACTCAGCACCGCAGATGACATGGACTAGTTACACTCAGCACTGCAGATGACATGGGCTAGTTACACTCAGCACTGCAGATGACATGGACTAGTTACACTCAGCACTGCAGATGACATGGGCTAGTTACACTCAGCACTGCAGATGACATGGACTAGTTACACTCAGCACCGCAGATGACATGGACTAGTTACACTCAGCACCGCAGATGACATGGGCTAGTTACACTCAGCACTGCAGATGACATGGACTAGTTACACTCAGCACTGCAGATGACATGGACTAGTTACACTCAGCACTGCAGATGACATGGGCAGCACTCAGCACTGCAGATGACATGGGCTAGTTACACTCAGCACTGCAGATGACATGGACTAGTTACACTCAGCACTGCAGATGACATGGACTAGTTACACTCAGCACTGCAGATGACATGGGCTAGTTACACTCAGCACTGCAGATGACATGGGCTGCACTCAGCACTGAGATGACATGGGCTAGTTACACTCAGCACTGCAGATGACATGGGCTACTTACACTCAGCACTGCAGATGACATGGGCTAGCTACACTCAGCACTGCAGATGACATGGGCTAGTTACACTCAGCACTGCAGATGACATGGGCTAGCTACACTCAGCACTGCAGATGACATGGGCTAGTTACACTCAGCACTGCAGATGACATGGGCTAGCTACACTCACTCAGCACTGCAGATGACATGGGCTAGCTACACTCACTCAGCACTGCAGATGACATGGGCTAGCTACACTCACTCAGCACTGCAGTTGACATGGGCTAGCTACACTCACTCAGCACTGCAGTTGACATGGGCTAGCTACACTCAGCACTGCAGATGACATGGGCAGCACACTCAGCACTGCAGTTGACATGGGCTAGCTACACTCACTCAGCACTGCAGTTGACATGGGCTAGCTACACTCACTCAGCACTGCAGATGACATGGGCTAGCTACACTCAGCACTGCAGATGACATGGGCTAGCTACACTCACTCAGCACTGCAGATGACATGGGCTAGCTACACTCACTCAGCACTGCAGATGACATGGGCTAGCTACACTCACTCAGCACTGCAGTTGACATGGGCTAGCTACACTCCAGCACTGCAGATGACATGGGCTAGCAGCACTGCAGATGACACTGGCACTGCAGTTGACATGGGCTAGCTACACTCAGCACTGCAGATGACATGGGCTAGCTACACTCAGCACTGCAGATGACATGGGCTAGCTACACTCACTCAGCACTGCAGATGACATGGGCTAGCTACACTCACTCAGCACTGCAGATGACATGGGCTAGCTACACTCAGCACTGCAGATGACATGGGCTAGCTACACTCACTAGCACTGCAGATGACATGGGCTAGCTACACTCACTTAGCACTGCACTGCAGATGACATGGGCTAGCTACACTCAGCACTGCAGATGACATGGGCTAGTTACACTCAGCACTGCAGATGACATGGGCTAGTTACACTCAGCACTGCAGATGACATGGGCTAGTTACACTCAGCACTGCAGATGACATGGGCTAGTTACACTCAGCACTGCAGATGACATGGGCTAGCACTGCAGATGACATGGACTAGTTACACTCAGCACTGCAGATGACATGGACTAGTTACACTCAGCACTGCAGATGACATGGGCTAGCACACTCAGCACTGCAGATGACATGGGCTAGTTACACTCAGCACTGCAGATGACATGGGCTAGCTTACACTCAGCACTGCAGATGACATGGGCTAGTCACTCAGCACTGCAGATGACATGGGCTAGCACACTCAGCACTGCAGATGACATGGGCTAGTTACACTCAGCACTGCAGATGACATGGGCTAGTTAGATGACACTTGACAGCACTGCAGATGACTGCAGATGACATGGGCTAGCTAGCACTGCAGATGACATGGGCTAGCTACACTCAGCACTGCAGATGACATGGGCTAGCTACACTCAGCACTGCAGATGACATCAAAATGAATGAACACCACTTCTTCTCACTCTCCCCTGGCAGATAAGAACTTTGATGATGAGGACTCTGTGGACGGGGGCCGGTCCTCCTCCTCTGCATCGTCCTCCAAGGCGCCCCCCAGTGGTAGGAGGGCTGTAGCTGTGGCTTCTGTCCGCAGGCCCAGCTCTGCCACCGGACCCGGCAAGATCTCTGCTAAAGATGCTGCTGCAGGTGCTGTTGATGAGGAGGACTTCATCAAGGCTTTTGAAGAGGTTCCTACTATCCAGGTAACCTGCACAGATAGGCGCCGGTGTGTGTGTGTGTGTGTGTGTGTGTGTGTGTGTGTGTGTGTGTGTGTGTGTGTGTGTGTGTGTGTGTGTGTGTGTGTGTGTGTGTGGGTTTACAGTTTGAATTGCCGTCAACCCCAGTCTGACTCCTGCCCTTGTCTTTCTGTACATCTCCAGATCCACTCCAACAGAGATATGGAGGACAATCTCTCCAAGGTTCGGGAGGTTCTATCTGACGACAAAAACGACTGGGAGCACAGAGTCGTCGCCGTAAGGACCACACACACAAATGATCCGTCTCTAAGTGAACCTTTCAGCACCTCGTACTGTAAATTCTTGCAGCAAGACACGACGTTTGTAGCGTATTATAGTTCTTTGTGTTTCCTTTTTTTTTTTCTAGCTGAAGAAGGTGCGTTCTCTGCTCGTGGCTGGAGCCCTGGACTATGATAGTTTCCCTCAGCAGCTCCGTCTGCTGGAGGCCCCTCTCAAGCTGTCAGCTAAAGACCTGAGGTCCCAGGTGGTACGAGAGGCCTGCATCACACTGGGGTAAGGACCTGCAGCCAAAACGGCTTTCAACCTCAGTCTTCCACACCAAGAAGAGTTAAGTACACTGTTGAACCTATCTGTTCCAAGAGGTGCTATCTCTGACTCGGGTTGAGTAAAGGTTGACCAGAGAGATGATTTGGAGGTGTAGCAGCTCAGTGAAATGCCTCCGTGAAGGGGTTACATTAACACGAGGAAAGCGACCTGGTCTCGCCTGGTCTGTCAGTCCATCAACCCGGATACTCTTTATATGTGGATCTCTCCTCTCTATCGCTCATCATCACTACCACATTAGGAGCACATCACTGACTGACAGTTAACCACTCTGAGTCTGGACAACTTGTCGGCGGCTACTGCTTCATATCTAAGTACGGGTACACTAGTCTAGAGCCTCAAATCAAATGTATCTGTGGGGATTTGAAAACGGATTGATTATTGGTTTGATGTCTTGAATCTCTCCCCTCCCCTCTTCAGATACCTGTCCACGTTGCTGGGAAACAAGTTTGACCACTGTGCAGAGACCCTGATGCCCACACTGCTCAACCTGGTGCCCAACAGTGCCAAGGTGATGGCCACGTCTGGCATGGCAGCCATACGTCTCATCCTCAGGGTGAGTACTGTACACACACATATGCACGGGCAATCATATATGTCAGTGACCGACAGTAGATGAGTGTGATTCATGCATTTTCTACTGTAAAATAAATCATTTCCTGATGTATTTATTATTCAGTTGGAATGATGTCTAGTTGCAAAATGTTGTTAAGACACTGGGAGGTGTGAAATAAGCTGTATTGGATGATGTCTGGGACCTCCTCTTCTCTTCCAGCACACACACTACTCACGTCTCATCCCCATCATCACTAGTAACTGCACGTCCAAATCAGTGGCCGTCCGAAGGTAACGACTCAAGGACTTTCTGTGTGATATTACTTTTTGTAAAAATCTTCTAGCTTTTCCTGAGGTTTCCCTTATAATGTGTTAACTCTCATCATGTCTTCTCTCTGCAGGCGCAGTTATGAGTTCTTAGAGCTGTTATTACTGGAGTGGCAGACACACACACTGGAGAGGTAAACACACACACTGGAGTGGCAGACACACACACTGGAGAGGTAAACACACACACTGGAGTGGCAGACACACACTGGAGAGGTAAACACACACACTGGAGTGGCAGACACACACACTGGAGTGGCAGACACACACACTGGAGAGGTAAACACACACACTGGAGTAGAACACACACACTGGAGTGGCAGACACACACTGGAGAGGTAAACACACACACTGGAGTGGCAGACACACACACTGGAGAGGTAAACACACACACTGGAGTGGCAGACACACACAGGAGTGGCAGACACACACTGGAGTGGCAGACACACTGGAGTGGCAGACACACACTGGAGTGGCAGACACACACACAGACACACACTGGAGTGGCAGACACACTGGACACACACACTGGAGTGGCAGACACACACTGGAGTGGCAGACACACACTGGAGTGGCAGACACACACACTGGAGTGGCAGACACACACACTGGAGTGGCAGACACACACACTGGAGTGGCAGACACACACACTGGAGTGGCAGACACACACACTGGAGTGGCAGACACACACACTGGAGTGGCAGACACACACACTGGAGTGGCAGACACACACACTGGAGTGGCAGACACACACACTGGAGAGGTGCAGACACACACACACTGGAGAGGTAAACACACACCCTTTCAGCATTCACCTTGCATGCTAATACTATTTATCCAGGATATAAACACTAACAACAGACTGTAGCATGCTTGTCTGCTGTTCTGCTCAGGATCCAACCGGTATTTGTGTTTGTGTACAGATGTAGGATCTTAATTTGATCTTCCTGTTGCAGGAGAACTGCAATGCAGGATATTTAAAACATGTAATGTATTTGAGGTTTAAAAAGGCTTCTGAAGTTCATCATTTTCATTTAGAAATTTCCCTTACAAAAATCATATCAACCCCTATGAAAATATCCATTTAATTATAATCCACATAATAATTCACATTTCCTGTTGGTGCTGCGCTTCAGATTTCCCTCTTTCCGCTCTTACTCTCCTCTCTCCTCACTTCTCTTCTACTCTCTGCCGTGTGACATTTACTGTAAGTAGTTGGGTGTTGGTTGACTGGGCGACTGATGATCCCTAGTTAAATTGATGATGCTGGAGGGCTGGAGCAAGCCATCACCATCAGAATCTCGACGGAGCGTCCCCAGTGGTTGCCGCGACAACCCTGCTGAGATTTTAAAAAGCATGTAGAAAGCGTGCTATGTGGTCACTTTCCCCCCATGGAGAAGGAGAGTGGAGAAGAGAAGAAGAGAGGAGTGTATACTGAAGTCTCCGGGGAAATGAGGAAGTCTGTGTGTCCTCTCCATTGGTGTAGTTGTGGTTTCCTGGCTGCTGTACCTGAAGTTGTCTCTGTCATGTTTCCCTGCTACCCCACCAGGCACGTGGCTGTTCTGACTGAAACCATCAAGAAAGGGATCCATGATGCTGACTCAGAGGCCAGATCGGTCGCGAGAAAGTAAGTTTTTTTGGGGGGGTTGTTTATTTTTGTAAATGAGTCAGAATTTGTCTTCAAGTCTTAGCAGTTCACGACCGACACAAGTGGATGACGATATGGAATAATATGCCGTCTGTCTGTGTCTCTGATTTTACTACTAGTGATCATTTGAAAAAGTATTAATGCTTCTGGATTTTTATTTACAAAGCATTGTTTCATATGTCACTTTCTCCAGCGGTGATGTGCAGTATATATACAAAAGTATGTGGACACTCATTCAAATTAGTGGATTCGGCTATTTCAGCCACACCCGTTGCTGACAGGTGTATAGAAGTGAGCATATAGCCATGCAATCTCCATATACAAACATTGGCAGTAGAATGGCCTTACTGAAGAGCTCAGTGACTTTCAACATGGCACCGTCATAGGATACCACCTCTCCAACCAGTTTGTCAAATTTTGGCCCTGCTAGAGTTGCCCCAGTCAACTGTAACTGTTGATATTGTGAAGTGGAAAAATCCAGGAGCAACAACGGCTCAGCCGTGAGTGGTAGGCCACACAAGCTCACGGAATGGGACCGCCGAGTGCTGAAGTGTGTAGTGCGTAAAAAATAATCTGTTCTCGGTTGTAACATTTGCCACGTGCAATGCCATGCGTTGGCTTGTCGCAATTGGACTCTGGAGCAGTGGAAACACGTTCTCTGGTGTGATGAATCACGCTTCACCATCTGGCAGTCCGACAGACGAATCTGGGTTTGGCGATGCCAGGCAAACGCTATCTGCCCGAATGCATAGTGCCAACCGTAAAGTTTGGTGGAGGAGGAATAATGGTCTGAGGCCTCATCGCCCAACATCAATGCCCGACCTTACTAATGCTCTTGTGGCTGAATGGAAGCCACCGCAGCAATGTTCCAACATCTAGTGGAAAGTCTTCCCAGAAGAGTGGAGGCTGTTACAGCAGCAAAGGGGGACCAACTCCATATTAATGCCCATGATTTTAGAATGAAATGTTCGACAAGCAGGTGTCCATATACTTTTGGTCATGTAGTTTATTCAGAGTCAGGTGTGCTGTCATATGAGTCATGTGCTGACAGTTATGTTCATCTACTTAAACAAGGGGCTGTGACGTCTGTGACCTTCATGTGACCTTTGACCTTTCTCCCCCTCCCTCACCCATAGGTGTTATTGGGGTTTCCATGGCCACTACAGCCGGGAGGCGGAGCATCTGTTCCAGGCTCTGGAGTCAACCTATCAGAAGGCTCTGCAGTCTCACCTGAAGAGTTCTGACAGTGTCGTGTCTCTCCCCCAATCAGACCGCTCATCCTCCTCCTCACAGGAGAGCCTCAAGTAAGATATCTCCTTCCTCCCGTCATCCATCCACCCTTTCCTCCATTTCTGTGAAATGTTGCCATGATTCATAAGGATGTGTGGAAAGAGATTTAGAAGGGTATTTAACATTGATTTGAAGATGGCACTAATGGATATGTCTACCTCATGCACAGCAATTATTATCAGATTAGGAAACCACTGGGAGTGATTTTATTGGTTGATCCAGTTGAATCATCCTCCTCTGCTTGTTGACCATTGATCTCATATACCATGATTCACCAGCACAGTGTTTGTTATGATGAGGTTGGGATTTGGACAGAGTGATGTCATTTTACTCTTAAGACTGAGGATGTTTTTTCTGCCTCATCACCAGAGGGGTCCGAGCCCTGTACTAATGTCCAGACCTTTGCCCTCTGACTTTGTCTTGCTTTGACAGTTTGATGCACAGCGATGCTGGGCTGTTTGTCACAAATCTGTTTGTTAACCTCATGGTGGTGTGTCCTTCTGTCTCAGCCGGCCCCTGTCTGTCAAGAGTGCCATAGGAGGCAGCATGACAAGGGGTAAGAGTACTACTAAAATACATTTGTAATTTCTCAGTGTGTGGTTTATTCCATGTCACCATTTTATATGTTTTTATAATCCGTTGATATTTCAACCTCACTCCCATGGCAGGTAAGATGGTGAGTTCCAGGGTGAACTCCAACTCCGGCGGTTCCCTTCAGCGTTCCCGTAGTGATGTCGACGTGAACGCCGCGGCCAGCGCCAAGTCACGCCTGATCACCGTGCCCTCCGCTTCTCCCTTCAGCTCAGCAGCTGCCCTGCCCCCAGGCTCCTACGCCTCACTAGGTAAAACACACACTACCCCCCCTCCCTCCCCAGGTCCATCCATGCCAGGCCCTAACTCCCCACACACACTACCCCCCCTCCCTCCCCAGGTCCATCCATGCCAGGCCCTAACTACCCCACACACACTACCCCCCTCCCTCCCCAGGTCCATCAATGCCAGGCCCTAACTACCCCACACACACTACCCCCCTCCCTCCCCAGGTCCATCAATGCCAGGCCCTAACTACCCCACACACACTACCCCCTCTCCCTCCCCAGGTCCATCAATGCATGCCAGGCCCTAACTACCCCACACACACTACCCCCCCTCTCCCTCCCCAGGTCCATCAATGCCAGGCCCTAACTACCCCACACACACTACCCCCTCTCCCTCCCCAGGTCCATCCATGCCAGGCCCTAACTACCCCACACACACTACCCCCTCCCTCCCCAGGTCCATCAATGCCAGGCCCTAACTACCCCACACACACTACCCCCTCCCTCCCCAGGTCCATCAATGCCAGGCCCCAACTACCCCACACACACTACCCCCCTCCCTCCCCAGGTCCATCAATGCCAGGCCCTAACTACCCCACACACACCACTATATTTCAAAATGTCATGGTCACAGGATGTCAGTTCTGGAACAGTCATTTCTCAAAGTCTCCACGATGTCTTAATTACGTTATTTAGAAGAAATATTAATCTGAAAACCACTGGTTTTTATGGCCAGAGTGAATATGTTAATTCATGTGATGTTGTTAGTAAGACATCGTTAAGCTGTGCTCTGAAGAGAAACATACAAAAAGGCCAGAAGTTTTGTCTGTAAACTAATTAAACTAAACATGACAAATGGCTGCCTATATTCACTCTAAGTTATGGCTACTGACCTTTGTCAATATTTAAGATTGTGATAATTAATGATGAACAACCCACCCCAAAAAAATAAAAATTGGCGCAGTTTGATACTGAAGCGTGCTGCAATCCAGATGCTGTCCCTCTGTTCTTGACCTAACACGTCCCTGTGGAGTGTCCTGCTTGCAGTCCATTACCAATGAGACCTCTTTCTCCCGCTCACTCACCTCTTTCACTCCTGTCTCTCTGTCACCACTATCTCTCTCCTTCCCCACCCCTCCTCTCAGTCTCTCTCTCCTCTCTCTCTCTCCTGCCTAACTGGTACTAATGTCTAACTATACCTCTTCCTCCACTTGCCCCCCCCCCCTCCCCCCCCCGCTTTGCTTTATGCTCAAAAGATGGCACACCCGGTAAAATTGATACTGGTAAGATTGTGTATTTGTAATCCTTGTCTGTCGGGGACTGGCCCCCCCTCCCTTCTGTCTGTCCTCTTTTCCGTGTTGTCTACACACTAACTTAACCCATAGTGCACTACTACATCATTTTGACCTCTTCGTCTGGTATATCTGGTAGGTCTGCATGTTTGACCAATACGGTAATAATAATTGATTACTGACGACAGACATGGTTAGATAGCTATCTGCAGTCAACACAGCACACCATGACACCTCTCCTCCCCCGCACGTTATACACAACTAATTTTGTTATCCTCCTAAGTCGTTGTCCTTTACATTTTGTACTGTTTATTATTGATTAGTGAAGGGAAAGGACCCTGTGATGTTTGTGTAAAGGTGAATGTTGCATGCAGGGAAACTCGCCCACCCTGTGGTCTCTGTGTGTGAGTGGTCTGAGTTGGAGGTCAGAGGTCGCTGAGGTTTAGTCTTGCCTGCTTCTCAAGCTGATCGTCTACCTCTTAGTTTTCTATATTTAGTCCTGTGTCTACTCTTTTATTATCTACATGTCACTGAGACTTTCTAGATCCAAAGTTTGTTTAAAGAAAGGGCTGTCCCCTATCCTATTGTGTAATGCGGTTGTTCTAGAATCTAGTGCAATATTTTCTGACTAAGGAGGACCTCGCCTAACAAACATCTTCCAATGAAAATAAGGTCATAGCTTCCGCCCACATTCTAACAAAGCGCTTGTGAAGACTGTCTGAAAGTAAGAGTTATTATTGGCTAAGGTGTTCCTTAATCTAGGGACAAGTTCCTGCTGTTGTGGAAAGACATCACTTTCTCAGCGTCAGTCTGTGTTGTCCTAGCTTTTAGGAATATTACTTGGCTGGATTGCAAGTATGATGATTCTAGAGACATTTTATGTGGGATTTTGCTCACGAATATCATACATTGTGTATAATATGCACAGCTCCAAAACAAGGTGTGTTGGGTCATGATGTTACTAGTTGCTTTAGACAAACCTTACTCGGGCCTCCTGAGTGGCGCAGCAGTCTAAGGCACTGATCTGGGTTTGACCGGGAGACCCATGAGGCGGCGCACAATTGTCCCAGAGTCGTCCGGGTTAGGAGAGGGTTTGCCCGCCCGGGATGTCCTTGTCTCATCACGCTCTAGCGACTCCTGTGGCGTGCCGGCCGCATGCACGCTGACACGGTCACCAGTTGTACGGTGTTTCCTCCGACACATTGGTACGGCTGGCTTCTGGGTTAAGCGAGCAGTGTGTCAAGAAGCAGTGCGGCTTGGCAGGGTCGTGTTTCAAAGGATACATGGCTCTCGACCTTCGCCTCTTCTGAGTCCGTACGGGAGTTGGAGCGATGGGACAAGACTGTAACTACCACGAAATTGGTGAGAAAAGGAGTAAAAATTGCCCCCAAAAACTGTAATAAAAAAGCAAAACCAAGACAAGCCTTTCTCAGATCCAATGCATGTTTGATAGAGCCCTTAAGTGAGAATGTGGTCTTTGTGGGAATCTTTTGTTTGTTTCTCCCTATATCTGTGTTTCAGAACACTCTCTCCTCAGCCAGGTCTTTTGTCGCCATCTGTTTATAGTGGTTTCTTTCAGTGTTTTGTGTTGTGGTGAACAGCTTCCTGGATACAGTATAATTTGTAGTGTAGTGTCTTCAACTCTCTCACTAACTCCCTGTGTGTTTGTCCATCTCTCCCTGTGTGTGTGTGATGTTGTCTCCAGGCCGTGTGCGTACGAGGAGAACAAGCTCCGGCAATGCTGTCGGAGCCAGCGCTACTGTGACTGACAGCAGGGGGCGCAGCCGGGCCAAAATGATGTCCCAGTCCCAGCGTGAGTATACACACACGCACACATTGTAAGCAAAATCTCTCCCTCACTGTTATCTGTCTGAACTGAGGGAAGCCAGTCCACATTGTCATCTCCAGTCTCTTTCATGTAAACCCTCAGTATGACGTTTAACCTGCCTGCTGTGAGGTCATACTAGGTTCTCCTTCAGTTTCTCTCGTCAGTCTGTCTGATGTTTTACCTCATGTACTTCAGCATCCTGAAGGAACTTGGAGCCACTGTTATTACTGCGCCCACAAGATGTATTTGTGTCTTGTATGTGGTTTTTCTCTCTCTGTGTCTGTGAAGACTTGAGGGGCTTCAATGATTATTGCACGTGAAACATGACATGCACAGTTGACATCTGACCCAGTGCATGCTGGGTAAACACTACTTCCTGTCACATTGACCGTTTTTATTTTCACGTCCTGTTCTGCCGCTCCCTACCATAACAACCACAGGATCCCGATCTGCTAACCCCACTGGGGGTGGTAAGGCCCGGACTTCATCCAATCAGAGTAAAGCGTCCAGTTCTCAGTCTCGCCCCTTCATCCTCTGCAGATCTCTGCATGTCAATCAACTCATTCTTCTAGTTTTTAGACTCATCACGTCATACCAGCATGCTCCATTCAACTCAAGTGTCTGTATTCTTTTTTTTTATAGTCTCACAAGCTGTTTGGAGTTTGCATTGTCGAATACGTGGTTCCTTCCGCATTGCCTTATTATCTTAAATTGTCGATTGTTAATTTTGGTTGTTAATATTGGTTGTCGTCCAATGTTATTTATGTTGGTTGTTGTCCAATGTCGTTAATATTGGTGGTTGTCTATGTCCTCTGAACTGTTGTCGTTGTTGTTGTTGTTGTTGTAATCACTGGTTTGTTTTCCCAAAGCCCAGTTACAAACTGGATTTAAGCCCATCTTGTTTGTCCTGCAACTGTTTATTATCTGTTTGTCTGTCACTATTTATCTCATCAAAGCTGAAACCCCATGCTTATGTTATCCGCCTTGTAGGATATACAGGGAATATCTGTGTCCCAAAGCACTCTAAACACATTGTATGTGCACAGTTGGTAAGAGTGTGGCGCTAGCAAAGCCAAGGTCGTGGGTTCAATTCTCACTGGGATCACATACACATATTATGGACTCACTGTACTGTACTTTAGATAAGTGTCTGCTAGGTGTTATTACCACAATAAAAGCAACATATGCCTTTAGAAACATTGAAGTAATGAAACATCCCCAGAAAGAGGGAGGCAGAGCATGAGGGAGTTCAGCTTTGAGCCGTGACAGAACCTTCCCAGCATGCCATGGAGAGGTGCGTCACTCGCTGTGACCCATCATATCTTGTCTGAAAGGGTGTAATGTCCCACTCTCTCTGACTGTGGGTCCTGTGTGTTATCCTTGCTGCAGCTGGCAGCCGCTCCAGTTCCCCTGGCAAGCTGCTCGGCCACTCGTCTGGGTACGGGAGGATCAGCAGGCCCCCCTCAGCCTCCAGCACCCCTGCAGACAAGAGGAGCAAGGTCCCCCGCAGCCAGGGCTGCAGTAGAGACTCCTCTCCCAACAGGCTGGGCCTAGGTAAGGGACAGTTATATCACAATATCAGCATCATGCAAGTAAACCCAACATAGGGCATTCATGCACTCTATACACTAGGAAAAGTACATTTGTCATTTGCTAACAACGCACATAGTAACTAAGTAACTGCTATAATAAACAGTGTGTTATATAACCTACACACCGGATGCACATGCATAGCATACAGCACATGCTGATCAAATGACATTTTATGAGTCACATACATATATTTAGTAGATGTTATTGCGGGTGTAGTGAAATGCTTGATAAATAATACCACACCGATGATATATATGCCCAACGTCCTCATTGCACACTCCCATCTATCTAGTGATAACAGTATATACAGCACACCAAGAGTGTACTGTATACATGATCTATACATGATCTAGGTTTCCTGGTCATAAACACAAAACAAGGAAACACAAACACAGAAGATAAGCCTTGAACAAGGGACCCTCATAGTACTATTATGAAGTACCAATGGACCTTTTGCACTCAAATAATGGATGAAAAAATGCTGACTAGCCAAAGTCAAGGCCCCTTGTAGAAGGTGAATGGTAAGAGTTTGTCTTTCAACTTCTTCAGACTATAACTGTCTAGGTTAGCAGCTAAGTAGAACTGTGTGGGAGGGTCTCATCTTGGTTGTGTTTGTTAGCATCTTCCAGGCGTGTCACATCAATGGGGTGGTGCCGCCTCTTTCAGGAAAGTGGATGAGCCTCTGTAGGGCTAGCCTGGTCATCAGCAGCCCAGCTTATGTCCTTCCAGTCAGTCTGAGTCACTGGCTCTTCTCTGACTCTGTCCTATCGCTGTGATTGATTGGTCTGTGTATTTCTTCAATGCCAGGGTTGACCAACCAGCTCGCTCCATCTTGGCTGGTTATCAGTGTGCTGTCTGAGGTCACCCTCTTGTCTGTCTGTCTGTCAGTCTGTTGTGAACAATACCATCGTCTGAGTTGGGAAGGGTGCCTTTTTTTCTATCTGTCCATGGATGAGATTGAAACATTCTGGACACACCCAATGATCAATTACATGTTGCAATGAAAGTTTTCCATTGATATGTAGTTGGTTTTCTTCTTGTCGTCTTTTTTTCATCATATGTTTTGTATTTTTATGACAACAACTGAATATAACTGTTTGTCTTTTATTTTCTTTGGCGATTTGACCGTATCTTTTTATACCCTCTTAAAAATGTTTTATTTGTTGTTGTTTATCTTTTTTGGTTTTTGTTTTGTATGTTAACTCTGTTGTAAGCTACGGTCATCCCAAAAGTATTTTCACAGACCAACTAAACCTTGTCGTGAAATAAGAAAAAAAAATCAAAAATGACTTGCGCTAACGTAGGTGTTTAAAATCTAACCTGATGTCCAGCATACTCCAACCCAGCACCACGTCCCAGAGTCCTCCTACCCCTCCCCCCAGTCTCCAACCCCAGCCCCACCCCAGGCCTCACCTCACTAACCCCAAACCTGTGTTCTACCGTCCTACTGACAGCCAGGCTGTGTGGTAAAGCTCTTGTTCCTGGTACTCCTCTCTCCTCCTACAACACGCTAGCAAGGAGCCGTATCCCCCGGCCCAGCATGAGTCAGGGCTGCAGCAGGGACACATCTAGGGAAAGCAGCCGAGACACCAGCCCTGCTCGGGGCTTCAAGCCTCTTGGTGAGTACCACAACCAACCGGACACCAGGAAGCCTCTTGGAAGCAGCAAGGCCCACTAGTACACACCCCTCAGTCTCTTAGTCCCCCTCCTCTAGACCCCTACTGTCTGTTCCAGCCTCTCTACACCCCAGGACATCTAGATAGAAGATCCCACTCGAGAACTAAGGGGTATAGACCTCTCCTTTTGCCTGTTGTGATCTAGTCTGCATGCACTAACCCTCTCGAAGGTTCTGGAATATAATCACTGCACTGTCTTCCGTCTGTTTTGTTGGGAATGCTCCAAATGTTATCCTGTATAAATAAGTTTCTGCGTCTTTGAATGTGTAATAAATTACCACCAAAAGATCACCATTTTTTCTCCAATCACTTAGGCCCAATCATTTATCGTACATATCTCATAATAAATCTAAATCAAGAGGCAGAGAAAAAGGCAGTGACTACAGTAAACAGTTTACTGTATGCATCATCGTATTCAATGTCCATAGCTGACCTGCTTCTCCGCTCTTTTCTGTGTTGCTGTCACATCACAGGAAGTGACACAACTTTGTCACTGCTTTGTCATGGGAGACAGAGGGGGGAAAAGCAACAAAATTGTGTGACAAAGCGGGATGCGTGAGGGATACCCCTCCTACCCTATGACTGTTGTAGATGTGGGCAGCAGGAAGCCTAGCAGTTAGAGCATTGGGCCAGTAACCAAAAGGTTGCTAGTTTGAATCCCCGAGCTGACTAGATTAAATCTGCCCTTGAGCAAGGCACTTAACCCGAATTGCTCCAGGGTCGCCGTGGGATATGCAAACACCCTTCCATTTCACAACACACACTTGTACATTTGTGAAACAGGACAAATATAAGCACCCCCTGTTTGGCTGGTTGGTCATAGCTATAGTAGCAGAATGCAGCTAGGCGCTGAGCCTTAGTCATCTACAGAGGACGGTACCTGTCGTGTATGTGTCACTAACCCCACTGGTGTCACTCACCCGTCCTGTCCCTTGCAGCCTCCCGACGTACCTCCCGCTCTACCAGCGCCTTATCCACGGCTGACCCCCACAGCCAGTCAGGTGACCTGCATGCCCCACCCCTTTCTCCGTCCCCCATATTAGTGACTATGCCAGCATGTGTCCATACATAGTACTGTGAGGGCTGTGCCCACCCTGCTGTGCCCACCCTGCTGTGCCCACCCTGCTGTGCCCACCCTGCTGTGCCCACCCTGAGGCAACATTTATTCCAACTTTTCAAGCTTGTAATGGTCTTTTCTTTTAATTGACAAGAAGATTTTTCATATTATGTGCTGTGGTCATCTGCTTCAATGTGTTTTGTGATTTTATTTTAAAATGCTTGTGTTTCATACTGCGTAATCATGATATCCCCACCTATATAATTTTCTCCTTGTTATTGACTTTTTGGACGTTGTATAATGTATTCGTACTTAATACAATAAAGTATCTCATATCAGATTTGTTTTATTTTCCCGTCTGCAAGTGTCAGTGGGGTTATTTTTTCTTCATTTTTCATGAGGTGTTTCAAACAAGTCATTCTGTGGTGATTTCTGTTGGTGGTTGGTGCCTCTTCATCTTTATTTCAGCATAATTATTTTCATTTATCAGTCAAACTTTTTGGTGTTTTTCATTTCCAAGCTTTTTGTTGTTTTTCATTTCCAAGCTTTTTGGTGTTTTTCATTTCCAAGCCTTTTGGTGTTTTTCATTTCCAAGCTTTTTGGTGTTTTGCATTTCCAAGCTTTTTGGTGTTTTTCATTTCCAAGCTTTTTGGTGTTTTCATGCCAAACTCTTTAATTTCTTTGCCCTGTAAACCCCATCATATCTTACCTGAGATTTGATTACCTTATTCTGATGTAAGTCCCTGACAGCAATTCCAATGGCTTTCTCCTCTGCTTCCTCTACCCCTCTCCCCTCTCTTCCCTCCCCCAGACCGGTTTGGTTTGATCCACCAGGCCCGCATTTCTGCCTCGGTGAACGCCATGAGAGTCCTCAACACTGGCACTGAGGTGGAGGCTGCTGTGGCTGACGCACTGGTAAGTCACATTTACATTACATTACATTACATTTAAGTCATTTAGCAGACGCTCTTATCCAGAGCGACTTACAAATTGGTGCATTCACCTTATGACATCCAGTGGAACAGTCACTTTACAATAGTGCATCTAAATCTTAAAGGGGGGTTAGAGGGATTACTTATCCTATCCTAGGTATTCCTTAAAGAGGTGGGGTTTCAGGTGTCTCCGGAAGGTGGTGATTGACTCCGCTGTCCTGGCGTCGTGAGGGAGTTTGTTCCACCATTGGGGGCCAGAGCAGCGAACAGTTTTGACTGGGCTGAGCGGGAGCTGTACTTCCTCAGTGGTAGGGAGGCGAGCAGGCCAGAGGTGGATGAACGCAGTGCCCTTGTTTGGGTGTAGGGCCTGATCAGAGCCTGGAGGTACTGAGGTGCCGTTCCCCTCACAGCTCCGTAGGCAAGCACCATGGTCTTGTAGCGGATGCGAGCTTCAACTGGAAGCCAGTGGAGAGAACGGAGGAGCGGGGTGACGTGAGAGAACTTGGGAAGGTTGAACACCAGACGGGCTGCGGCGTTCTGGATGAGTTGAAGGGGTTTAATGGCACAGGCAGGGAGCCCAGCCAACAGCGAGTTGCAGTAATCCAGACGGGAGATGACAAGTGCCTGGATTAGGACCTGCGCAGCTTCCTGTGTGAGGCAGGGTCGTACTCTGCGGATGTTGTAGAGCATGAACCTACAGGAACGGGCCACCGCCTTGATGTTGGTTGAGAACGACAGGGTGTTGTCCAGGATCACGCCAAGGTTCTTAGCGCTCTGGGAGGAGGACACAATGGAGTTGTCAACCGTGATGGCGAGATCATGGAACGTGCAGTCCTTCCCCGGGAGGAAGAGCAGCTCCGTCTTGCCGAGGTTCAGCTTGAGGTGGTGATCCGTCATCCACACTGATATGTCTGCCAGACATGCAGAGATGCGATTCGCCACCTGGTCATCAGAAGGGGGAAAGGAGAAGATTAATTTTGTGTCGTCTGCATAGCAATGATAGGAGAGACCATGTGAGGTTATGACAGAGCCAAGTGACTTGGTGTATAGCGAGAATAGGAGAGGGCCTAGAACAGAGCCCTGGGGGACACCAGTGGTGAGAGCGCGTGGTGAGGAGACAGATTCTCGCCACGCCACCTGGTAGGAGCGACCTGTCAGGTAGGACGCAATCCAAGCGTGGGCCGCGCCGGAGATGCCCAACTCTGAGAGGGTGGAGAGGAGGATCTGATGGTTCACAGTATCGAAGGCAGCCGATAGATCTAGAAGGATGAGAGCAGAGGAGAGAGAGTTAGCTTTAGCAGTGCGGAGCGCCTCCGTGATACAGAGGAGAGCAGTCTCAGTTGAATGACTAGTCTTGAAACCTGACTGATTTGGATCAAGAAGGTCATTCAGAGAGAGATAGCGGGAGAGCTGGCCAAAGACGGCACGTTCAAGAGTTTTTGAGAGAAAAGAAAGAAGGGATACTGGTCTGTAATTGTTGACATCGGAGGGATCGAGTGTAGGTTTTTTCAGAAGGGGTGCAACTCTCGCTCTCTTGAAGACGGAAGGGACGTAGCCAGCGGTCAGGGATGAGTTGATGAGCGAGGTGAGGTAAGGGAGAAGGTCTCCGGAAATGGTCTGGAGAAGAGAGGAGGGGATAGGGTCAAGCGGGCAGGTTGTTGGGCGGCCGGCCGTCACAAGACGCGATATTTCATCTGGAGAGAGAGGGGAGAAAGAGGTCAGAGCACAGGGTAGGGCAGTGTGAGCAGAACCAGCGGTGTCGTTTGACTTAGCAAACGAGGATCGGATGTCGTCGACCTTCTTTTCAAAATGGTTGACGAAGTCATCTGCAGAGAGGGGGAAGGGGGAGGAGGATTTCAGGAGGGAGGAGAAGGTGGCAAAGAGCTTCTCCTCCCTCCAATCAACTCTTACTAGTTGCCAGTTCTGAAGACATCACTACCGTTTGTCTCAAGATAGAGTGACAGTTAATGGCCGAGGGACTCCCAGGAGGTTTTGCATTTGGCAGAAAATAACTGCATTAAGAAGTCAAATGTAATGACATGAAATCATCAAGAGTGCTTGTGTTTGTGTATGACTATCAGAATATACAGTGGGCTCCAAAATTACTGGCACCCGTGACTGGCAATGCACAAACAATACTTTAAAAAATATAAACAATATAACTATAGAGAGAAACTCAAAATACCAACATGTGAAAAATACTGTACTTTATTAATGTTTCAATGGAAACCAACAAAATAATTTATTGATTTAATTAAAAATCATTGTCTTCCAAATCAAGGTTTCACAATTAATGGCACCCTTAAGGATTATTGTAAATAACAATACCAAAATTAAACCAGGAATTAAATTCCACTTATTTAAGTGCATCTAAGTGTTATGGAACTATATTGAGCCATTACATCACTTCCTGTTTCACTAGGGTATAAAAATGAGGTAACACACATGCAATATCCCTTTGTCATCCAACACCATCAAGAAAATAAAATAACTGTCAGTTCAAAAGTGACAGGTGGTCGTAGACCTTCATAAATATGGTAATGGCTACAAGAAGATCTACAAACTATTGAATATAACACTGAGCAAAGTCGGGGCAATTATTTAAAAACTAAAAAGATATGGAACAGTTGAAAACCTCACGGGTAGAAGACGCAAATGCATTTTGCCCCCCAGGATAGGGAGGAGGATCGTGAGAGAAATGCTACAAATCCCCAAGAATCACTGTGAAATAATTGCTGGCGTCTTAAATCACTAGATTTAAAAAAGCACTGTCAGACACAACACTATCAGACACAACCACAGGCTCTTTGGAAGGGTTGCCAGAAGAAAGCCCTTTCTGACCCCAAGACACAGACGCAAGCGCTTGGAGTTTGCCAAACGTCATTTAATTTATGATTGGAAGGTGCTCTGGTCAGATGAGACCAAAATGTAACGTTTTGGTCAGATACAGCTTCGGCATGTTTGGTATCGAAACAGAGATGCATACAAGGAGAGGCACCTCGTACCCACGGTGATATATGGTGGTGGGTCAGTGATGTTTTGGGGCTGTTTTAATTCCAGAGGTCCAGAGGCACTGGTTAAGACTGATGGCATAATGAATTCCACCAAGTACCAGGCAATTTTGGTTGCCGCCAGAAGGCATATGCCTTGGACTTTCCAACAAGACAATGACACAAAACATACCTCAAGATCCACGCAGAAATGGTTCTGTGACAACAAAATCAATGTTCTGCCATGGTCCTCTCAGTTGCCGGACCTCAATCCAGTCGAAAACCTGTGGGCGGAGTTGAAGAGGGCAGTTGATAAGCGCAAACCCAAGAATGTGAAGGATCTGCGTAGAGGAATGGTCCAAAATCCCTCCAAATGTGTTCCTTAACTTTGTCAAACATTATAGGAAAAGACCATGCTGTTGTCCTTGCCAGAGGTGGTGGCACGAAGTACTAAATGAGGAGTGCCAATAATTATGAAACCTTGATTTTGGTGAAATGTATTTTATATGATTTGGTGGGTTCCATTGAAACATTAAAAAGGTATAGTATTTCTGTTGGTATTTTGAGTTTATCTCTATAATTATATTGTTTATATTTTTTTTAAGTATTGTTTGTGTATTGCCAGTCAGGGGTGCCAATAATTTTGGAGCCCACTGTATATAGGGGATAAATTTAGACTGCAAGTAATTCAACATTGCTAAAGTGTAGAGAAAAACATTTTCAAATGGCTTCTCTTACTCACCAGCAGGACTGCACTCATGTTTTCCCTTCTTGACAGTTCACCTCTTTTCTTCTTTCCTCATTGGTTATCTTCAGCTATTAGGAGACTCCAGAAATAAGGTAATTGTCCAATTTGTGTACCGTTTGTATATTCATTCTATTCACTAATCAACAGAGATTATACATGCAAAATATTATCACTAAATGTTGCCCTTAGGCCTAACTGGTAGATTTGATTTATTATTCAATCAAATCTCCCATATTATGATTAACAGTATGCATTCTTATAACACAATTTAATAATCTCAATGCATGTCCATCATCAATCATGATAAATCAACAGTTGGAACATATTGCATGGCAATACCTCATTCATTGTGCATCGTAGCTCATCAAATCCTACATCATGGCTGAGTTTGAGTGACCACGTTTTTCCTACAGAGTTTTAGTCTCTGTCCCACTTTTCTCCTGTTCCTATGACCTGTGAACTCACTATTAACCCATCCCTCACAACAGCGGAAGCCTATGAGGCGGCGCTATGAGTCTCCTGGTATCTACTCTGACGATGACGCTAACAGTGATGCGTCCAGCGCCTGCTCGGAACGGTCGTACGGCTCCCGGAACGGAGGTATGTGGTCCTGTGTTAGTTGGTAAGAACGTGGCACTAGCAACACAAATGTAGTGGTTCGATTCCCACTAGATGTACATATGCTAAAATGTACGTACTCACGTTGGATAAAAGCGTCTGCTAAATTGTATATATTGTCATTATCTAGGTATCCCTCACTACCTGCGTCAGACAGAGGATGTGGCAGAGGTACTCAACCACTGTGCCAGCTCCAACTGGTCTGAGAGGAAGGAGGGACTGCTGGGACTGCAGAACCTGCTGAAGAGTCAAAGAATACTCAGGTCAGCCCAGGGCAGGGAGGGTGGACCTTTTACAAAGGAATCTATAAGGATAAAGTAAGGGTTTGTGTTTATAATGTAGAGTTTGGAGAAGGTATAGTTTGTGTTTATAATGTAGAGTTTGGAGAAGGTATAGTTTGTGTTTATAATGTAGAGTTTGGAGAAGGTATAGTTTGTGTTTATAATGTAGAGTTTGGAGAAGGTATGGTTTGTGTTTATAATGTAGAGTTTGGAGAAGGTATAGTTTGTGTTTATAATGTAGAGTTTGGAGAAGGTATAGTTTGTGTTTATAATGTAGAGTTTGGAGAAGGTATAGTTTGTGTTTATAATGTAGAGTTTGGAGAAGGTATGGTTTGTGTTTATAATGTAGAGTTTGGAGAAGGTATGGTTTGTGTTTATAATGTAGAGTTTGGAGAAGGTATAGTTTGTGTTTATAATGTAGAGTTTGGAGAAGGTATGGTTTGTGTTTATAATGTAGAGTTTGGAGAAGGTATAGTTTGTGTTTATAATGTAGAGTTTGGAGAAGGTATAGTTTGTGTTTATAATGTAGAGTTTGGAGAAGGTATAGTTTGTGTTTATAATGTAGAGTTTGGAGAAGGTATGGTTTGTGTTTATAATGTAGAGTTTGGAGAAGGTATAGTTTGTGTTTATAATGTAGAGTTTGGAGAAGGTATAGTTTGTGTTTATAATGTAGAGTTTGGAGAAGGTATGGTTTGTGTTTATAATGTAGAGTTTGGAGAAGGTATGGTTTGTGTTTATAATGTAGAGTTTGGAGAAGGTATAGTTTGTGTTTATAATGTAGAGTTTTGAGAAGGTATAGTTTGTGTTTATAATGTAGAGTTTGGAGAAGGTATGGTTTGTGTTTATAATGTAGAGTTTGGAGAAGGTATAGTTTGTGTTTATAATGTAGAGTTTGGAGAAGGTATAGTTTGTGTTTATAATGTAGAGTTTGGAGAAGGTATAGTTTGTGTTTATAATGTAGAGTTTGGAAAAGGTATGGTTTGTGTTTATAATGTAGAGTTTGGAGAAGGTATAGTTTGTGTTTATAATGTAGAGTTTGGAGAAGGTATGGTTTGTGTTTATAATGTAGAGTTTGGAGAAGGTATAGTTTGTGTTTATAATGTAGAGTTTGGAGAAGGTATAGTTTGTGTTTATAATGTAGAGTTTGGAGAAGGTATAGTTTGTGTTTATAATGTAGAGTTTGGAGAAGGTATAGTTTGTGTTTATAATGTAGAGTTTTGAGAAGGTATAGTTTGTGTTTATAATGTAGAGTTTGGAGAAGGTATGGTTTGTGTTTATAATGTAGAGTTTGGAGAAGGTATGGTTTGTGTTTATAATGTAGAGTTTGGAGAAGGTATGGTTTGTGTTTAGGGTGTTGTGCCTGCTGTGTTTGTTCATATTTCATGGTCATTTCCTTTTTGAAAATGTCCAACTTTTGAAGAGGCGAGCAGGTCAAGGGTCCTGCGATGGGTTTCTTTTTATAGCTTTCCTTAATTGGGGAAGAAATGACTTTGTGAGCAGCCTGCAGGTATAAAGCCGCCTGTCAGATGGTGCAGTTAAAGATCAATTTCAGACAAAGCAGTTTCATTGTCGGCTCTCTCTTAGTTTCCCTGTCAGGCCACCAGCATTCTGTATCCTGAAGAAGGCGCTTAACGTCATGCCTCTCTGTCTGTGTGTGCCTATGTTTATTGATGTGTGCCGGCGGATGCTGTTGTGTGTTGCAGCCGGGTGGAGCTGAAGAGACTCTGTGAAATCTTCACCAGGATGTTCGCAGATCCACACAGCAAGGTAGGTGACAGGATGTTCAGCTGTTTGAACGTTTCATATCAATACAATGATACTCACTCATAGCTTTTACTTTTGAAATCCAAAAACCCATTGCTTAGCAGTGATTTGTCTGAAAACTAATTGAGTGTGTTTTGTTGCATGGCCTGCTTTGGTGTGGATTTTAACAACAGAGAGTAAGTGTGTGTTTTTAATCTCAGTTTTCTACTATACAGACACTTATTGCCTGTGTTGTTACTTATAAAGATGATATGTTGTCAGTTGTTGATGGTAGCTGTGTGCGTGTCTGTGTGCGTGTGCGTGTGCGTGTGTGCGTGTGCGTGTGTGCGTGTGCGTGTGTGCGTGTGTGTGTGTGTGTGTGTGTGTGTGTGTGTGTGTGTGTGTGTGTGTGTGTGTGTGTGTGTGTGTGTGTGTGTGTGTGTGTGTTCCTCAGGTGTTCAGTATGTTTCTAGAGACTCTGGTAGACTTTATCCTGGTGCACAGAGAGGACCTGCAGGACTGGCTGTTCGTCCTGCTCACCCAGCTACTGAAGAAGATGGGAGCTGACCTGCTGGGGTCTGTCCAGGCCAAGGTTCAGAAGGCTCTGGACATCACCAGGTAGGGATCTCTAAATCCCCCCTCCGATAACATCTCAAAACCATTTTTACACTATCATGCCGACCCAAACCAAACTGTGTTGACTTGGATATTTTCTTTTTTACAGTCCTTTTCAGCACTGTTCTAGCGACTATGGTGGATTTGTAACTAGGCCAGCTCATTACAGCTGTTTTTGGTTCAGTTGTGTGAAAATACCATTTTGAGTGTAATTTCACTCATTTAATTTAGTAACTAATATTGTTTTCTGTTTTGTTCTTCTCAGGGAGTCTTTTCCGTTTGATCAGCAGTTTAACATCCTGATGAGATTCATTGTGGATCAGACACAGACACCCAACCTCAAGGTACAGTATACAGTATCACATAACTAGATCATTCCCTGTTTGTTTTGGGGGTTAACAATTTAACATTTCATATGCCAGTAACTACAGTACAATGGTGATATTGTCAAACATTTTAAAAGTAAACTTGCTAAATGCCTGTGTGTATCTTGAAGCTGAACCATGTGTGTATCGTGGAGCTAAACCATGTGTGTATCGTGGAGCTAAACCATGTGTGTATCGTGGGCTAAACCATGTGTGTATCGTGGAGCTGAACCATGTGTGTATCGTGGAGCTAAACCATGTGTGTATCGTGGAGCTGAACCATGTGTGTATCGTGGAGCTGAACCATGTGTGTATCGTGGAGCTGAACCATGTGTGTATCGTGGAGCTGAACCATGTGTGTATCGTGGAGCTGAACCATGTGTGTATCGTGGAGCTAAACCATGTGTGTATCGTGGAGCTAAACCATGTGTGTATCACACAGGTGAAGGTAGCCATCCTGAAGTACATAGAGTCACTGGGAAGACAGATGGATCCTACAGACTTTGTCAACTCCAGTGAAACGCGACTGGCTGTATCTCGCATCATTACGTGGACCACAGAACCCAAGAGCTCTGACGTCAGGAAGGTATGTCTCAGTGGGAAGTAGGAACTACTACTTAATGTAGGTATCTGCTGCAATAGGTGCTGTAGTCCCTATGGTCTGCTCTATAAGGACTAGCTGAACCACATGCTGTCCAGGCAGAAAGCCATGCGAATACTGCACTGCTAATAGTACAGCAACTGGATTAGCCTACTTCCTCAAACAAATTCAGCTTGAACTGTTTTTTATCATATATTCACTTGGATTAAGTGTGTTATCATTTGTTGATTCATCTTAAACTCAGAACCCATCCTTTTAGAGGAAATGCATTCAATAGTTTTTCAATGTTATGGATATTAAGATCTAGTTATGTACTGTAGCTGTCCATCCAGTGGGGTTCACCTCCTTTGTTTGTATTAGTTGATGTTCTAAGCGGTTGTCAATGATGCCATGTGCCACCAGGAATGACCTTAGCAAACACTATCTCCCTGTGCTGAGGCAGGACGTTCCAAATGAAGTCCTCAACTAGCTAGTGTTTTAACACAAGGCGTATCTCACGCAGTAGGGTACTAAAAACAGGGAGACTCAAAATGACCTTTGACGGTGGGGGAAATATATATATTTTTAATGCTTTTTATTGTTTTATAATAGAAACAAACTTTATATACCTTAACTGCATCCCACAGGAGGACCCGGCATACAGCTATAACCACGTCTAGGTTTATAGTAGTGTACTACTATAAACATCTGCTTTCCTTTGTCAAAACTACAATACCCATAATTCTACCCCCCTGCCACTGTGCCCCAGACCCTTCATAACTGGGTGGTGGAAGAGCTATCAGGCAGGTCCGGTACTGCAGCCTTACTGGAGGGGCACCTGGAAGAGAGGTGTAAGCAGGTAGTGGCTCATCAACCAATCACTGTCCAATGCCAAGCACGCTCCGCCCGCCGAGCCGCACCGACACCAAACTGCCTCAACGAGTGGGAAACGATCTCAAGTGTGGCCTCTCCCACCTCATCTTTACCCTCTCTAGCCCTTTCTATCGCTCGCTCTAACCTGCAGTAGCTATGCCTTGCGACTTTGATTGTGGATAAATGGACTGGTTTGAGAGTGAAAATACTTTTGTTGGCCAACAAAACACTACTACAACACTAAACAGTATTTCTGTAAGGACTGTGAGAATGGATTGTTGCTTTGTTTTTTTGAAATGCGAGTTCTACCGGCTGATGTCGTTGCTAAATAACAATGTGAAAACTTGACTGCTGTTTTTTCGTCTTCTGTTCTCTGTGCCGAACACATTTGTCTGTTCTGAATCACATTAACACCCTGTCCATATGCATGCTAACATGGTCGTTTGTAGTAGAATGAATCATTTAACATTGTGCTTATTAAGGGAATGTCTCAGTCCTAGTTGGAAGCAATATCTGACCTGATAGAAGCATGATGTCTCTTACCGCAACATATAATGGACTATATTACAGCAATAGTTGCAAAAACGTGTTTGATAAAGTGACTAACGGTTACTCAGTACTGTTTTAGTCAGCATATAACACTATTCACTGTGATCCAAGCCTCCCACTGGTAGGGATACCTGACAACAGACGAAGCTCTTAGTGGAGCAAAGGGCTTCCCTATCCCCTCTGCTCCCTACTGTATGTACCTATCCCCTCTGCTCCCTACTGTATGTACCTATCCCCTCTGCCCCCTACTGTATGTACCTATCCCCTCTGCCCCCTACTGTATGTACCTATCCCCTCTGCTCCCTACTGTATGTACCTATCCCCTCTGCCCCCTACTGTATGTACCTATCCCCTCTGCCCCCTACTGTATGTACCTATCCCCTCTGCCCCCTACTGTATGTACCTATCCCCTCTGCCCCCTACTGTATGTACCTATCCCCTCTGCCCCCTACTGTATGTACCTATCCCTCTGCCCCCTACTGTATGTACCTATCCCCTCTGCTCCCTACTGTATGTACCTATCCCCTCTGCCCTCTACTGTATGTACCTATCCCCTCTGCCCCCTACTGTATGTACCTATCCCCTCTGCCCCCTACTGTATGTACCTATCCCCTCTGCCCTCTACTGTATGTACCTATCCCCTCTGCCCCCTACTGTATGTACCTATCCCCTCTGCCCCCTACTGTATGTACCTATCCCCTCTGCCCCCTACTGTATGTACCTATCCCCTCTGCCCCCTACTGTATGTACCTATCCCCTCTGTCCCCTACTGTATGTACCTATCCCCTCTGCCCCCTACTGTATGTACCTATCCCCTCTGCCCCCTACTGTATGTACCTATCCCCTCTGCCCCCTACTGTATGTACCTATCCCCTCTGCCCCCTACTGTATGTACCTATCCCCTCTGCCCCCTACTGTATGTACCTATCCCCTCTGCCCCTTACTGTATGTACCTATCCCCTCTGCCCCCTACTGTATGTACCTATCCCCTCTGCCCCCTACTGTATGTACCTATCCCCTCTGCCCCCTACTGTAAGTACCTATCCCCTCTGCCCCCTACTGTATGTACCTATCCCCTCTGCTCCCTACTGTATGTACCTATCCCCTCTGCCCTCTACTGTATGTACCTATCCCCTCTGCCCTCTACTGTATGTACCTATCCCCTCTGCCCCCTACTGTATGTACCTATCCCCTCTGCCCCCTACTGTATGTACCTATCCCCTCTGCCCCCTACTGTATGTACCTATCCCCTCTGCCCCCTACTGTATGTACATATCCCCTCTGCCCCCTACTGTATGTACCTATCCCCTCTGCCCCCTACTGTATGTACCTATCCCCTCTGCCCCCTACTGTATGTACCTATCCCCTCTGCCCCCTACTGTAAGTACCTATCCCCTCTGCTCCCTACTGTATGTACCTATCCCCTCTGCCCTCTACTGTATGTACCTATCCCCTCTGCCCCCTACTGTATGTACCTATCCCCTCTGCCCCCTACTGTATGTACCTATCCCCTCTGCCCCCTACTGTATGCCCCTCTGTCCTCTGCCCCCAGGTAGTCCGTAACCCCACTATTGACCACTGTATGTCCCTCTGTCCTCTGCCCCCCAGGTAGTCCGTAACCCCACTATTGACCACTGTATGTCCCTCTGTCCTCTGCCCCCCAGGTAGTCCGTAACCTTACTATTGACTACTGTATGTCCCTCTGTCCTCTGCCCCCCAGGCGGCCCAGGTGGTGCTGATTTCTCTGTTTGAGCTGAACACCCCGGAGTTCACCATGCTGCTGGGAGCCCTGCCCAAGACCTTCCAGGACGGGGCCACCAAGCTGCTCCACAACCACCTCAAGAACTCCAGCAACACCAGCAGCGTGGTAAAGGAATACAACCAGGAATATAAGATGTGTTTTACACTAGCAGCCATGTCAATTTTAGTGGGGTGATTTGAAAGATTGAGCTTTTGAACCTATTTCTGAGGTAGACTAGTTAATTCACTTGTATGCGATCCAATGGTTTCATTCCATTTGGTCATGATCTTCGATATGAACTTTTGTAAGTTATGAACTTGTTTTTCTCTTTCTATTTCTCAGAGTTCTCCCAGCAACACTATTGGGCGGACCCCACCCCGCCACACCCCCAGCCGGACCAGCCCCCTCACCTCTCCGACCAACTGCTCCCATGGTGGGCTGTCTCCGAGGTACGTACCTCCCTTTTCTCTGACCTTTGTCTACAGGGATAGTGTCATTGTGTCTCCTAATGCATGGCTAAACCACGGAGTGCTGGTTGCTGGCTTGTTCTTCTTCACCATGCATTCTAATCCTCTTCCCTTGTTCATGCATGCCGACCTCTAACCTCAACTCAGATCAGACTAGTTTCTTTTTCTCTTTTTTCCTCCCTCTGCTGCACTCTTCCCTTCTTCTTTCTCTCTTCTTCCTTCTTTCTCTCTTCTCTGTGTGTGTGATCCCTTGTGTTGTTGCCCCCACCTTGCCCCGTTCTCTCCCTCCTCCTTCTGGCCGTGCTGTGCTGTGGCCACAGTCGGTTGTGGGGTGGGTGTTGGAGTGGCGATGGGCTGTCTAAGCACCCCCCTCCCCCTCATCCTCCTCCGCCTCCCTCCACCCCCTCTGGCCCCGCCCTCAGGGTCCTCCGCAGAGCATACTCTCCCAGGTAACACTCCTAGGGGGCGGGGCCCCAGGAGGGGCGGGACTGGAAGTCCTCCCAATTTCGCTCGACCAATAGGGATTCCTTGCTTCAAGTCTCATGTTACATTATGGCATCCAGTCTTCTCTGGATAGTTATCTCTCCCTTCTTAGTTATAGCATCACGCCAATCATCGATGGTCAGAGCTGCATCCAAAATACATATTTGACCTACAGCAATGAATTTGAGCCCATGCATGGTATAAGACTAATACTCATACGAAGAGACTAGTTGTATTTGTCTCTGTGTTTGTTTTTGTCCTTACCACCCTGTATATAACCCCTCACCCCTGTCGTCCTCTGTCTCAGTATGTTGGAGTATGACACAGAGAACATGAACTCTGATGAGATATACAGCTCCCTGCGAGGGGTCACAGAGGCCATCCAGAGTTTCAGCTATCGCAGCCAGGAGGACCTCAACGAACCAAGAGGGAAGAGGGACGATGCTGTGAGTCATTACCTCAGCTCTGGAAATTAAACTGACTGACTGACTGATGTTGGGGAAGGAAAGGGACATCAACAAGAAGCACATTACAAATATAGCTCATTATTAAATCAAGATCAGGATTTAGGCTAATCTGTTGCTTCCTGTTTCTTCCTCCCTGGTTATCATAGCCATTTTCACATGCATGAGTAACAATCAATCACATTAATCTATAAAGCTCTTTTTACATCAAAACTTGTCATCTGTAAGACCTCAAAACTGACTACAACTATGTTTCTTTTCTTTCTCTCTCTTCAGGTGGGGCGTGAAGGTGTGGCGTCCTCCCCAGGCTCAGATGCCCGTTTGGGGCTGGATGTGGTGGAGGGTGGGCGTACGGCCTTGGATAACAAGACCTCCCTCCTCAACACTCCGTCTCCCCGCTCCTTCTCCGGGCCGCGAGCCAGGGAGTTCGCCCCCTACGGCTATGGGGATCCCATCACCTCATCCTACGACAAGAGTGCCCTAAAGGAGGCCGTGTTCGACGATGACGTGGAACAGTTCAGAGACTGTGAGTCACCTTTGACCTCTGCTTGGCCCTTAACCCTGTGACGCCACCTCCATGTTGACCAACTCTGATCCATCCTGTATTGTCATGACATGTGTGGCTTCTTCAGGTTTTGGCAGCACAAAGGAACAATAGGTTTAGCTCATTCTAGTGTTACATGGTGGCTGATGAAAAACATTGGGAATAGGATAGCCCTCTATCTGCAGTGAATAGTGAGTCTGCTGGCTATAGTCAGTCCTCCTCCCTCCTGATTGTCTACCTTCCTCCTCTCCCCCTCCCTCCCTCCCTCCCTCCCTCCCTCCCTCCCTCCCTCCCTCCCACTGCAGGCCGTCGGCAGGATGGCAGTGGTGAGAACAAGATGGTGCTGCCTAAGGGCTTTGCTCCGGGTAAAGACTCACTACTCTGACTATTTTTTTCTTCTTTTCTTTCTAAAGTGTTTCATTGCTGTTTCCATTGCCATCCATTTCAATGTCTTGAATGATTTCCTGTCACTTTTGCTGTGTTCATGGGGATACTAGCTCGCTAAGTATGCCTGAGGGGTGTATGGGCCATACCACTCACCCAGTGCTCCCCTCTGTCCTCCCCTCAGGTTCCCAGGACCACTCAGACCTTGTGGCAGATCTTCTGAAGGAGCTGTCCAATCACAACGAGCGTGTGGATGAGCGTAAGGGGGCCTTGGTGGAGCTGCTGAAGATCACACGAGAGGATAGCCTGGCCGTGTGGGACGAACACTTCAAGACCATCCTCCTACTGCTCCTGGAGACACTGGGGGATAAAGACGTAGGGATCCTATACTCCTGCAGCTCTGATTATGCAGATCACTGCTATTTCAAAGGTTTTACTTGCAGTGATTGTGTCAAACACATGCATACAGGATAACTAGACTGCAGCTGTACTAGCAAATAGCTTGTTTATTAAGCTGCTAACTTGAAAGCCTTGCTACGGGTTAAAGGTTTTGGTTTGGCTGTGGGTGTGTGTGGTGGGCATGCATGGCTCCAGGAAGGCTGTACAGTATATGTATATTTGGAGGTTTAATGGGCACTCATTCTTCCTCTTCCCTCCATACAGCACACCATCCGGGCCCTGGCTCTGCGGGTACTGAAGGAGATCCTGAGAAACCAACCGGCCCGCTTCAAGAACTATGCTGAACTCACCATCATGAAGACACTGGAGGCACACAAGGACTCCCACAAGGAGGTACAATTCCTTTTATTCTTTACATTATTGCTCTACAGCCATTTACTCAATAGGCATCTGAAAAAGAAAGGGTGTCCCCCCCATGCCTCAGTGCTAGGACCTGTCCTGTTCTCTCTGTACACACCATATACCAAGGCATTATGAGTGATCTCTTCCCTCTCTGTCTAGGTGTTGCGGGCAGCAGAGGAGGCTGCCTCCACCCTGGCCGGCTCCATCCACCCAGAGCAGTGTATCAAGGTGCTGTGTCCCATCGTCCAGACGGCTGACTATCCCATCAACCTGGCTGCCATCAAGATGCAGACCAAGGTGATCGAACGCATCACCAAGGAGTCCCTGCACCAGCTGCTGCCTGACATCATACCAGGACTACTGCAGGTTAGAATCTGGTCCTGTTTGGCATTATGAGTGTTTGGTAAGAGTGTACTGTATGTGTGTGTGTGCACTCTTGTTTCTCTGTCTGTATTTCCTTCTGGCAGCCAGTCCATTAATACTGATCGTCGTAAATCTGTTCCCAGGGCTATGACAACACGGAGAGTAGTGTTCGCAAGGCCAGTGTGTTCTGTCTGGTGGCCATCTACTCCGTGATTGGAGAAGAGCTCAAACCACACCTGCAGCTACTCACAGGCAGCAAGGTACACTTCCCACCACTGTCATGTTCTCAATCAGCATCTCAAAGTCCTGACTGACGGACAGACACACATACACACCAGTGTTAATTTTGGCAGCTATTTTAGATTTAGGTTTTGTCTTAGTCACATTTGAGTAATTTCATCATTCTTAGTTTGTTTTTATCAGTCGAGTAAAACTGGATCATTTTAGTCATATTTTAGTCGATGCATTTTCCATTAAATAATTCATATTTACCTCTAACTTCCATCATGTACATATTCAGCCTTATCCAACTAGGCCTACTACCTCATACCCTGCAATTAGGTGGCAAAATTGCTATTGTGGCATAGCCATGATTAACAATACTACAAAGCCTTGATTACAGGTTAAACCATTTACAGCTCAGATTTTCTCCCCAGCATAACCATTGGAATTGGGGTAAATAGTGAAAAGGGGAGAATCTAAGATATATTTTTATTTAACATTTATTTAACTAGGCAAGTCAGTTAAGAACACATTCTTATTTTCAATGATGGACTAGGAACAGTGGGTCAACTGCCTTGTTCAGGGGCAGAACGACAGATTTTTACCTCTTGCATACTTTCAGTTACTAGTCCAACGCGCTAACCACTAGGCTACCTTCTGCCCCATATATACACTACCGTTCAAAAGTTTGGGGTCACTTAGAAATGTCCTTGTTTTTGAAAAAAATAATAATAATTTGTCCATTTAAAATACCATAAAATTGATCAGAAATACAGTGTAGACATTGTTAATATTTTTGTCAATTGGACGACGCTTTACGTTCTTCCACATGTGCCGTGTGGAAGGAAATTTGCAACACAAACTATTTATTTATTTATTTTAGGCCTATATTTATTTTGTTTGTAACTATAGTTTAAGTGTTTCAATTGACCTTTTTTAGATTTTATACATTCATATTTTATATTTTGTTACATGCTTAATTGAAAATGTGCACAAAGGTTCTAAATAAAAGGATAAATAATCAAATATGAGTAAGTACCTTTTATTTGTTGAGTATAATTCAAAACGTAATAATAAATGTGGTCATTTTATATTTGAATTTACAGAAAATGTGATGTATCGTGATATCATTATCTGGATATGAAATTTTGGCTATATCGCCCAGCCGTAGTGTTACTTGCCTTGAAGCGAACATAGAAGTAAATTAGCTCGTCTGGTATGCTCGTGTCACTGCTCTCAGTTGTGTAATAGTTTGCAAGCCCTGTCACATCCGACGAGCGTCGGAGCCGGTGTAGTACGATTCCATCTTAGTCCTGTATTGACGCTTTGCCTGTTTGATGATTCGTCTGAGTGCGTTGCGGGATTTCTTATAAGCATCCGGGTTAGAGTCCCGCTCCTTGAAAGCAGCAGATCTACCCTTTAGCTCATTGCGGATGTTGCCTGTAATCCATGACTTCTAGTTGGGGTGTTTAGTCCAAGTCCTTAGCTTAGTGATGAGCTTTGAGGGTGCTATGGTGTTGAACTCTGAGCTGTACTCAATGAACAGCATTCTCACGTAGGTGTTCCTTTTGTCCAGGTGTGAAAGGGCAGTGTAGAGTGCAATAGAGATTTCTGTGGGGACGACGTCATCAATGCACTTATTGATGAAGCCAGTGACTGATGTAATGTACTCCTCAATGCCATCGGAAGAATCCCAGAACATATTCCAGTCTGTGCTTGCAAAACAGTCCTGTAGCTTAGCATCTGCTTCATCTGACCACTTTTTTATTGACCGAGTCACTGGTGCTTCCTGCTTTAATTTTTGCTTGTAAGCAGGAATCAGGATGATAGAATTATGGTCAGATTTGCCAACCGGAGGGTGAGGGAGAGCTTTGTTTGCATCTCTGTGTGTGGAGTAAAGGTGGTCTTGAGTTTTTTCCCCTCTGGTTGCAGATTTAACATGCTGGTAGAAATGAGGTATAACAGATTTAAGTTTCCCTGCATTAAAGTCCCTGGCCACTAGGAGCGCTGCCTCTGGATTAGCATTTTCCTGTTTGCTTATGGCGGTATACAGCTCATTGAGTGCAGTTTTAGTGCCAGCATTGGTCTGTAGTTCGCCTCTGGTTTCGACTAGTTTGCTCTATGGTGTGTTGTTGAGAGGGTCATTTTTGCCCCACGTTCCATCTGCGGGGGCCCATGTCCTTGGGTTGCATAAGGACTGCAGTTTGTCAGGGTTGTACTCATTAGGGAACACTGTAGTAAAACGTTGTGCAAAGGAAACATTTAATTAGTGTTTAATTACTAATTAAATTCCTGGTATTGGAATTTCAGTTTACTTCCGAATTGACAGTGCCATTATTATTTCTCTTACCACTTCTTCTTGCTCCACCATGATAATTACTATGTTTTAACATATAATATTCTTCTTGCAGATGAAGCTGCTGAACTTGTACATCAAGAGGGCCCAGACGACCAACAGCAACAGCAGCAGTTCCTCGGATGTGTCCTCACACAGCTAGCTGTAGGATCTGCCTGTCTGTACTTTGCATCTGAATTAGGGGATATGGTGTGTGTCCTAAATGGCATCCTATTCCCTATATAGGCCACTACGTTTGGGCTCTGGTCAAAAGTAGTGCACTATATAGTGAATATTATGTCATTTGGGACACAGTCATACAGTACCAGTCAAAAGTTTGGACACACCTACTCATTCAATGGTTTGTCTTTATTTGTACTATTTTCTATATTATAGAATAATAGTGAAGACATCAAAACTATGCAATAACACATATGGAATCATGTAGTAACCAAAACAGTGTTAAACAAATCAAAATTAATTTTAGATTGTTCAAAGTAGACACCTTTTGCCTTGATGACAGCTTTGTACACTCTTGGTATTTTCTCAACCAGCTTCATAAAGAATGCTTTTCCAACAGTCTTGAAAGGAGTTCCCACATATGCTGAGCACTTGTGGCCTGCTTTTCCTTCACTCTGTGGTCCAACTCATCCCAAACCATCTCAATTGGGTTGAGGTCATGTGAATGTGGAGGCCAGGTCAAGTTCTTGAAGTTTTCCACATTGACTGACCTTCATGTCTTAAAGTAAGGATGGACTGTCGTTTCTTTGATGATTATATTTGAGCCCATAATATGGGCTTGGTCTTTTAGCAGATAGGGCTATCTTCTGTATACCAACCCTACCTTGTCACAACACAACTGATTGGCACAAACGCATTATAAAGGAAAGAAATTCCAGAAATGAACTTTTAACAAGGCACACCTGTTAATTGAAATGCATTCCAGGTGACTACCTCATGAAGCTGGTTGAGAGAATTCCAAGAGTGTGCAAAGCTGTCAAGGCAAAGGGTGGCTACTTTGAACAATCTCAAATATAAAGTATGTTTTTTGGTTACTACATGATTCCATGTGTTATTTCATAGATTTGATGTATTCACTATTATTATAAAATGTAGAAAATACTAAAAATAAAGAAAAACCCTTGAATGAGTAGGTGTGTCCAAACTTTTGACTGGTACCGTAGTTGTGCCTCTTCCAGACCTCTCCATTCCTGAGATTCTCTCTCCTTCACCACGGTGGATTCCTCGGGATGACCCTCTGCTTCAATCACAACTTCTGCTCCCGGCCTTTTCTTTATTTTCTCTCCAGTGAACTTGTCCTTTCATTTGTCATCAAATTTCTTTCTCCCGTTTTGTCAATTTTTTAAATGGTTTATATATATATATATGTGAGGTCTGGGTATAGGGTGGTTTAACGCTTTTTAAATTCTCTATAAGAACGAATGGGGGTCAAGCTACTGTACATCTATGGCAACACTCTATTTCATTGACATTTTTCATAATGTAACTTTGGATGAGCATTCAAAAAGTAACAGGAGGGGACAGGCGAAACCAGGAGTTATGATATGGTCCAATAACAATTATATGGTCTAATAGCAAATCATGCCCTGAAATTGATTCAGAAAAAAAAAAAAACATCCCTTTAAAATGCAGTTGTACTAGTTGGACGAATGAATTCCTTCACATTTAACAAGGAAGGCCAATTGAGGTCGGAATACCTCTTTCCCATGGGGACCACATGGCATTCAGTTTGTGATAAACTAACAATCATATGGCTGGCCCAGTGATGATACAAAGCCCTGATATAAACCAGGTTGAAGACTTGTGTTTGTGGGAACATTGAAAACCAAATATGGCAGCAATTGAAATTAGTATGATGAGTAGTAATCTCACGTTTTTCTTTATAAACTGAGGGATGATGTTATGAAATCCTATAAAAAAGTGTTAGAAGAAATGTTTGAACATTTTAAGTTGGCCAATTATGAAGCCTCACTTACGCCCAGGTAGGCAAACGTTATGTTTTATTATTATCTATTCGTTTGTGAGAAATTACGGCGGAAACATTGTCAGAGACCAATTTGCAGCTAATAGCTTGGTTCTAACCTGAGAAATAAATACTGTATTAAATACAAATACAGTAAATACATTTAATAACATCTACATTTTTTTCAACACAAAATGATCACTAAAATGTAAAGCTGTTCAAAATGTTTTAACTTTTTTTTGTGAAATAAGGATAGAGAGAAAGATGCAACTGTGTTTCTGTCTTACTCATAATAAATGATGGTTGAGGTTAACTCCATTTGGATTTGTCAAATAAAGAACAGTATTTAGGGAAGAAAAGACAATATTACATCAAATGTAAAAAAAATCCCTGAATCAATCAAGTGAAATTTAATGGATCCCTCCCAACTCCTAAAATTAGAATGAGTGTTCTCAACCTATTCAATGACCATGTTGCTAATGATGTCAGACACTGAATGAATGGGCCATTATCAGTCATGACAACAAACAATCCAGTGTCACATTTATTTATTTACCCCCCTTTTTCCACCTGTGTAGCCAGATTATGGCATTTAACTTGTTAACTATGACGCTGCTTATAATGTGTACTTGTCTGATGAGTAAAAACTCTACACTTGTAGATAATGCGAAAGTTACATGCTCGGTTTCGGAAGGAGATCAGTGCATTCATTGAGACATAATCTAAAGAAACTATAGGCTGGTTTCCCGGACACAGATTCATTCTAGTCCTGGATTAGAAACTATTCTCAATACAGAATATCAATTGAAAGTGTGTTTTATAATCTTAATCTGTGTCCAGGAAACCGGCCCTACCAGGCCTTATGTTCATTTTCCTAAATAATGTTTGGATCACTTGTACTGTTGAAAGAAGAGGATGGATGTACATACAGAAGTTCTCAGATCTTAAAAATGTGAAACCATTACCCCATGAACTACACTCAACAGGCTCGCAAACAGATACAATCATATTCACCATGATGATGCAAATATAAGTTGTTTATAATAATACAGTATTACACACACCTTCCCTTCACCTAACTACAGCTTCTGCAATAAAGAAAATACCATGATGAGCAAACTAAGTATTTTGTACATAACTTTTGATCAATCACCGCTTCGCAACTTTCATGAATTGAAATAAAATGGTTGGCTGTCTCACTTTGTTGCTCGTTAGCGAATTAGCTTGCATGTTTTTGGGCACACATCCAATTTGTGCTGCCTTAAATCGATGGGTCCTGTTTTGGCTGTTGAAGTGCACTTGTAACCTCATCAGCTTGGTCAGCCTTTACAACAATTAAGTTATTATTTTGGTAGGGGAGGAAGACACCTGGTCGCAATACACTCACTGAGTTCTGTAAATTGACCAAAACTTAAGTCTGTCTGCCCTAGACAATTATGTACACTGTACAGGGCATAACAGGCTCAAAATGCCAAGCAGACATGCAGTGTAAAAGCATCCTAGTTGTCCTTTAGTAAAGTACTACATATTTGGGCATGTGGCTTTATAAGATGCGCTGTGTGTGTACCTTGGTACGGAAGTACAGTATCTGGCAACGATTCCCATCTGCTTAACAGTTTCAAATCGCAAAAGAAATGTTTTTGTTTTGAAATGGGGCCCATCATCCTTTTACAAGTATGTTAATTGTATTTTATTGTGTGTAAGGGAGAAGCCAGTCATTGTGATACAGACATAAAGTACTGTATTGGCTGATGACTCATGAAGATCTGGCTCATTTCCAGTCCACATGGACCTACTGATTGATGATGGTATTCCTAGAAATCTGTTCACTATGCATGTTATTATTTGTGTTTGTTTTGTCATGTAAGATTCATATCTGTATTTATATCATTGTTTTATTTAGATTTTCATGACAACTTGTACAGAAGGGTTTCGTTAACATCCACCTGTGATAGATGATTTGCAACAATGTACATTTGTTTGCTCTAGAAATAAACAACCATGAAAGTTGATTCACCTTTTTATAATATACTTTATGTAGGTTGGTCTTTGTATATTTAGTTGATCCACTTTGACTCGAGGTATCGGCAGCATTGTTTGCAGTTGGATTGCTCAGTCTCCCATTCATTTACAGAGTTGAGTGCCGAGGTGTGCTTAGTTCTTCCGTCTAAATATTAACCAGCCGTGTTAGCCACATGTTTTTGTTACATGAAGATATATCTGACTGTGCTTGTCATTAGGAAAAAAAGATTTGATTTTAGGCTACCAATACCAACGGGGCAGGGGAGGTGGGTCAGTGATTGTATCCCAAATGGCACCCTATTCCCTCCATAGTGCACTACTTTTGACCACAGCAATATGGGCCCGGGTCAAAAGTAGTGCTCTATATTGGGAATAGGGTGCCATTTGGGATACAAACGGTAAGTCCCAATCTGCTTCTGAAAGGTCATGTAAGGTATCCTAATAAAGTGAAAGTAATGTCATAGCGGGTATATAAGCCTGTAGCAGGGTGCTGGCCAGCATATGTCTGAGAGAGCTAGCAGACCTACCTGTGGAAGTGACAGATAAGGGTGCCATATCCTATTCCCATTCTCTGTTTCTGGGGATACCATAGACGCTGCACTGGAAAACATGTTGTTTAGGCACAACCAGCCCAAGCACTACCATCAGCATTCAACTGCAAATTATATTCGGTAAGTGGACATCTCCAATCAGGAAACGTTTGTGTTTTTAGGAGACGTTTTTATCATCAGAAAAGTTTCATGCAATAGAGAAAAACTTGACTTTTTTTCTTAAATGCTTTATTTGAAGGGGACTGAAATCAACAATAATTGTTTATTATTGCACTAAGGCCATGACACCCTTGACTTTTTAAACTTGTTTTACCCATTACACCGTTATCACACTTGAGTCTTGCTTGCATGAACTTTGGCCGAGGCCTTGCAAATTGACCTATTCCAATTTATTTCAGGAATAAATATAATGTACACATCATATGCCTAAATCATTTTGTGCAATGTGATTATGCATCAAACAAGTTGTTGTTTTTTACCTACTTTTGCACCTTGGCCAAGAGGTGCTGATGAGATCAATCTCTGGCTGACCATAAAGAAGCCTCGGACTTATTTGTGATTTGATAAATCTTCTAATGATCAACCACAACTCTCCCTCCCCTCTTTTTCTGCTCTCTCGAGATATTTTGTCACCTTTCCTGAAACACGATGAGGAATGACACGCCACAGATAATGGTGCCAAACTGTCTCCTTTTCAATATGTTCTCTGTGCAGCAACCTCGTCCGCTGTAAAACAGCAGGATGAAACACTGACTTATCTAAACCAAGGTAGCTATCTTTCTTTATTACTAAATGCACATGTTGTTGGATGGGATTGAAGAACTCATTTCATTGAGTGTAGGCCCACTCAGAAGAACATTCTCCCTCAGCACAGATAAAATGTGGAATAAACATCCCTCTTAAACAGTTCAACTGCATCACGCACAACTTCAAGCTCATCTTTAGGCAAAGGAAGTTAATGTATTGGTCATATTCGCTCTCTTGTATATGTTTATATGATATTACTATTCCACAGAAGCACTTGCTTGCTAGGATGGATATTGTAACAGTAAAGATTTGCAGTTTACAATTGGCAGGCTCAACCATAATGTGGTTGAAAACCTTTGGGGGGTACTGCAAGGGCTCTCTAGAGGCACCAACTGACTTTTAAAGTAAAAAAAAGAAAAGGTGTTGAATTGAATACATTCCTATTCCTACACTGCCCCTTTATATGATTAATTTATTTCACATTTTTCCATTTTAATCAAGTTTGTTTTCATGTTCTAAAATGTAGGTCAGTCCTACGAAATTCGTATGGTTAACAGAACTAGTGTAGTATACAGGTATAAGCAGCAAATGTTTAAAGGTAGGTTAATTGTATTGTGTGTGTATTTTTGACTTTCATGTATCCTATTCTCTGACCTTTTCTTCTTTATCTGTTTAAGGATCCTCCATTTCCTGAAACTGTCAACACACAGGTGACTCCTCAATACTGTTCTTTCCACTTCAGGGTTTGGGCAGGTGCCATCTTTGAAGACTTGGTAGTAAACATCCAACTTCTCCCCTTCTGAACTTAGACACCACTACACACACCACTCAGTTAAGCTTACCCTACAACACACCAGCTTCATCACACAACACCTCACTTACCTTCTAGTTGTGTTATTTGCTCTTTTTGCACATGTTTATCTTACATACAATTCTGCTTTCTGGGACTTGTAAAGTTTTTACATCTTTTTACATTGTTGAAATGTAAATCAAGAGGTTTTTTTTTATCTCATAGCAGGAAATTAGGACAATCCTTTTGTTTATATCTTCAGTAAGACACGTTTTGTTTGTTGGAAACCTTGTTTAACTTTTATTTCATTATCTGAAAAATAACAAGTGGTATATTGAAGATGCCATTTGGTTTATGAATAACACCCATTAGTACAACTCAAGTTGCCACTGTTTGTACATTTTGTTGCAGGTTGTTATAATATGTTGGATCTATGTTTGTTTGTCTATGTGAATTAAATTATGGGAGTCAAGAGTTTGAATTTCACTGGTAATAGATAAAGGTATGTCAATCAAATGACTTTCTTTAAAACAAAGGCTGATATGCATATGCAAAAATGAAGTCATTTGATTGCATTTAGACATGTCTAAATACACAGCTTCATCCACTTGAAAGTTCCGTGTCGTCAGGCTGTCAGGAAAGGACCGTCTGATTTCGGTTGTACTCAATGAAGCAATCTAACAACACTAGAATGGAACTGGTGGCACTTGGACAAACATATGACATGTTGGTCTGTCTATGGCCTTGGGCTCTGGGCAGTCATGCCTGAGTCTCTCCGTGTAATAAGCCTGAAATGAACGGAAACAGGTTGTTTTTACAGGCTGTTCATTTTACAATTTGTTTTATCATCTTAGTAGGTTTAAAAGTGTGCGATTAACTTAATACTAATGCAACCGAGAGGAGAAACATGAACTGATGTCCTTTTGTATGTGTGGAAACAATAATAAAGTATGTTATCTACTCTGTTGTTACCTGTCCAGACCAGCGGTTTAAACATTCAACGCTGTATGTATGTGCTCTGCAAAAAGTTGTCAGATGGTGACATTTCAAACGGCTACTATTGATTCCGCACTAATGTCTTAATAGCACTCATAGATGTTTTTATCCCACAACAAATAATTGTGATATAAAGGCAGTTATCTACTTCACAACAATCAGACATAATGGACTCCGATGGCTTTAAAGCCGGAATCGTTCATGGCGAAACATTCATCGGACATCATTGCGCGGTGTATTTTCATTTTACCATGCTGCGCAAGGCTCCTTAGTTCGGCAACAATAGCAATGGTGGTGGGGCAGCCAGTGGCGCTGTTTCCCCCCTGCGGATTCCATCTTTAACGACAGCATGATCTCCCTTTATATGTTTTTACTCTGTGGGAATCTGTAGGCTGTTCTTTTAAGTGTTACTCGTATGAGCTGAAGCCAAGGGTGATGAAATCCATAGAATTTCCACTCCTTTAATGCTACCTGATGAAATGATCTGTAAATGGTTCTTCTGGGGGATTGTGTGTAGCTTTTCGCACTTTGCCGAACGTCATGGTGATTGGCCACATGCGAGACTGCCTTGCTTAGGTACTGTGCTCTGTACTAATGCTTTGTCCTGCTTGTCCACAGAGCAATGTGCATGTGGTGTTTCACGACTGCCGCCTGCAGTACACAGAACATCAGCAGCTGGAGGAATGAAAATGGAACATACCGGGGACAGGATCCTGGATATAGGTGAGTCTGGTTGCCTGCAGACCAGTGTCGTGTCTTTACTATCATTAAATGAAGACTTTTAGTTTTTATCAAAGATTCTCTGTAATTAGTATTCCGCGATTTAAACTGATTAATCATGTAACTGTAATTAACTAGGAAGTCTGGGCACCAAGGAAAATATTCAGATTACAAAGTTATAATTTCCTAATAACTTTTCAGATATTTTATATCTGATCAATTAGTCTTTGAATTAATTAATTATTTACTTTACCTCACGTTAGTCTCATTCCAAACATCGTAAATTGTTGGTTATCTGCACGAACCCAGTCTTCACTATGAATCTTCCATACATCAATTGTCTTAAATAATTTATTTATTAACTAACTAAACAATCACAGAAGTGCACACACAAACAAACAAAGTAAATATGGTTACAGAAATGATAGAGAAATGTGCCCGAGTGGGCTAAACCGGCATCGCGGCCAAAAGGGGGAGTGGGGGTCAGCTGAGAAGTCACTAGAGTGATAATTATAACAATTGAAATTCTAATCCTTTGCACATGAACGCTCACTCATTCGGGAACAATTGCAATCAATCAATATATTTACGCTCAGTGTGTCGTCTTGATCGCTGTTGAAAAGTTAGTTTCTTTTGTAGAATTGTCCGTCTCTCTCTGTCTGTCGTGGTTAGAGGGGATAGTTCAGAGCAACAACATTGTTGTAGAATGAATGTTTCGGTGGTTGTCGTTCTTCGCGTTCAATGATACCGAATTCCTATCTGCAGACTAGTAATTAATATCAAAGACTTGTTCTTATTCTGTCGGTATCGATAGTCTAAGAGTTTAACCACGTGTTATGGTTAAAATATTCAGCAATGGTCTGCAACCTTCATCCTCTCATAATGGAGAAAAACATGGTCAAGTGAGAACTTCTCAAAGTTGGGGTTTTATTCAGAATTGCAGAAAAGGGCTGTCCCAGGATGCCTGACCCTAACTGGGCTCATGGGCGGTCCTCTGATTCAGTTCAACTCAAAAGGGAATTGGAGTTTCCTTCATTAAGCAGTCCAAAATCACATCACACAATTTTACAAACAGTATCATACTCACACATTCATCTTATACAACAATTAGATGTAAATCTCATATCTGAGGCTATTATATAAACAGCGTTATGGTAATGTGGCCGCACCGTCTCCCATGAGCCTCACCAAAATGTAACAAACGGACCAGTTCGTAGCTGGATTCTTCACCAATCTTTTATACCTTCTCCGGAACATAAATGTTGTTCGGACCTCAAGTTCTGTGAGGTGGAAGAAAATCCTTTGTTCTCTATGAAAATTCACTCTGTCGTTATACTGTGTGGCCATGAGGCAGGGTCTTCTCAGGAATTTACGACCTCTCTGACCACAGCAGCCTAGTTGAAGGAGGCAAGGGGATGGCAGGGAGAGGGGGATGGGGCTTGCTGTACCCAAAGAGGGAAACGTCATGACACCAGAGAATGTCTTAAGTAAAGTCTGACCACAGTCTATGTTTGATAATTGACCTATGATATCTGAGGATTTCTACATTACCTTTTGTATCAACTTTATAACAGGTCTGATGTTGAAGTATAATTACTATTCAGTTATTAGGTATTTATCATTTTAACTAGTAATTTCTAAGTAACTACCTGGTAAAAGGCAGGGAGTAAAATAGAGCGTTAGAATTCCTTCTTGCCTGCTGTGATTGACTGATTGTTTCATTGACTGATGTATTGATTGTGTCCAGATATTCCCCTCTTTGTGGGTGTCGTCAAGCCTCGTGCCCACTCGCTGCAGCACACCACTGTAAAGTTTCTCTGGGATCCTGTCAAGAACACATCCGTCTTCATTCAGGTAACACGGTCAAATAACTGTATTTTCTCTGCTTTCTAGCTTATTTGGGTCCAGAGGTGGAATTGGGATTCAAGTAAAATCACGTTGACATATAAAATGTTTTTTTTAAAGGTGAATTTAAGGAATTTCTAAAGTATTTGTGAGTTCCCACTTCCCAGAGTGACTATTTTCCAATCCCACACGTCTCTTGCATTTGAAACTCTAATTACCATATAGAATGACTCATGGATTGTGCATGTTGTATGTTTGTTTGTGTGCAGGTCAACTGCATTAGCACCGAGTTAACCCCTAGGAAGCATGGTGGGGAGAAGGGAGTTCCCTTCTGCATCCAGATAGAAAACCTTCACTCCGAACAAGCACGGAGAGTACCTGGAGCACGTGCATTTCTCCAGCTGTCAGGTCGAGGTCTTCAAGGTAAAGGGGCTCTTACTGGGTGTGGGTGGGAGCTATTTGTTCATTTATTTTCTTTCTGTACTTAACTAATGTTTTCTTGTCTTTTCTTGAAGACAAAAGGAGCTGATTGCAAACTGAAGACTGACAGGGGAAGGATTGATTAAAAAAAAGTCCTATCAAGTGTGTGGCAAGTTAAGTGCTTATTGTTCCAGAACAAATAGTGATGGTTTTCTACTAACCTGGTTTTGGTTTCTTGGATTTCCCACCTATGTCTGTGTCAGACTACAATCACAATGTCCTAGTAAAACATGAACCAGACTTGCCACGCTCTCTGCCAGGACCATCTTATTTGAGAGCGTTCTGCCTCTTTTGTTTCAGTGTTTCCTTTGGCCTGATGTCCCAAATCTCGGTAGCACTAACTGCACTCCTTTCCCAGCCTACCACAGCTCCCCTACTTCATGTAGCTTCACTGAAAGGTAAAACTAAAGTTTCAAGTTTTATGAGTCAAATGTACAAGATACACATGGTACACATGGTAAATACACCGTCCAACGAAATGCTTACTTTCAGGTTCGTTCTCGACAGTGCAACAACATTAAGAAGTAATAAAATATAAGGATACGAACATAAAGTAAATGGCTCAGTAGAATAGAACAATGTTTTTGTAATGCTCCTTATGCTATTTATGTTATTTTTACCTAAACATCCAAAGGCCATCAGACTCATAGCAAACTGTGTAGAGTAGATTGAGATTATCTTTAAAATTACACACTTTCCTCTATGCCCAATGGCAAAATGTGTAGAATTGCTGGAAATTAGCTTTAAAACAGCAACATTATCTCTCAGCATTATGGAGATTAGCTTTAAAACTGCAATGTTAGCATACAGTGCCTTGCGAAAGTATTCGGCCCCCTTGAACTTTGCGACCTTTTGCCACATTTCAGGCTTCAAACATAAAGATATAAAACTGTATTTTTTTGTGAAGACTCAACAACAAGTGGGACACAATCATGAAGTGGAACGGCATTTATTGGATATTTCAAACTTTTTTAACAAATCAAAAACTGAAAAATTGGGTGTGCAAAATTATTCAGCCCCTTTACTTTCAGTGCAGCAAACTCTCTCCAGAAGTTCAGTGAGGATCTCTGAATGATCCAATGCTGACCTAAATGACTAATGATGATAAATACAATCCACCTGTGTGTAATCAAGTCTGCGTATAAATGCACCTGCACTGTGATAGTTTCAGAGGTCCGTTAAAAGCGCAGAGAGCATCATGAAGAACAAGGAACACACCAGGCAGGTCCGAGATACTGTTGTGAAGAAGTGTAAAGCCGGATTTGGATACAAAAAGATTTCCCAAGCTTTAAACATCCCAAGGAGCACTGTGCAAGCGATAATATTGAAATGGAAGGAGTATCAGACCACTGCAAATCTACCAAGACCTGGCCGTCCCTCTAAACTTTCAGCTCATACAAGGAGAAGACTGAAGGCAGAATTTATAGTCGAATAATTACATGTGTTTTGGGGAAGGGGGGATTAATTGTGCAGTATTTAATTAGCAATAATAATAAGAGTCTGGTAGCAGCAGGTGTGTACGTGCATGCATGTGTGTGTGTGTCTGCACACATTTTACTATACTTGTGAGAAACCAGAAGTAGTCACAAGAATAGTAAACCAACTAGAATTCAGAGAAGTGAGGAGGCTATTTTAGGCTTAGGTTTAGGGTTAGCATTATTGTGGATGTGGGTTGTGTCTGTGAGTGAGTGCATGTGTGCTAACGTCTTTCCTATCTGGATGTATCTATTTGCATCTTTGGCAGTTCAGTTGCACAACCCATTTAGCAAAAACCGATGAATTGGGCCAGAGCCTTAACACACATGGGTAAAGCTGCATTTCAGAAATAGTCATTGGCTTTGATACTCTGATTGGTTAGAAACGATCCAAATGCTGATGACTTGTTTTGTACAATGCCCCTCACTTTGACGTCAGCAGAAAGGACTGCGGTGGTAGTCAAAGACTGAATGTATGTAGCGATAAATGCATTTAGGGAGGGAAGGCGGAATAAAATGCAGTATGATTCGTCAGGCAAATGTAGGACAAGGTCTCAGTTCAGCCAAATTAGATCCTCCATTATCTACCGTCCAATCCATTGGAACTGCCTATTTGCACTAGTCCGATCAGCACAAATCATTACTCAATGACCTAACTCTTGTTCTCTTCCCCATTTGTGTTACACTTTACTTTTATAGCAACAGCTCTCCAATCCAGCAGGGGGAGCTGATTCTGTCTGGCTGCTCTTCTGAGTAAGTAACAGCAGGAGTAGTATTAATGCCATTGCTCTCATCTCTTATCTTTTTAGGTGATTGTTTGGAGGCGATGGGCAGTCAGTGGGTGCTATAGCTAGTTATTTCAATGGCTCTTCTTCTTTTTGACATGTAGCACCTTGTGCCATCGTCCTCACCGCAGGACACGCTGCAGTGGCTTCAGTGTCACAGGTTCCCCCCTTTCTGTAGGATCATCTCCACTTTCTCAGGTACTCTATAGTGTGTGTGTGCTCATTTTAAAGTGGGCTGCTCATTTGATGACTACACAGAGCGGCCTTTGCCGAGAAGCTGTTTAAGTACCAGCCCATCGCGGTACGCTTGGACAGCCTAGGGTGTAGGTGCAAGCTGGTGGCGCTGATATTCAGCAGTCTCGGCCAGGTACACAGGCTTGCAGTGCGCGGGCTCCAAATTGCAGGCCTGATAAAAACTAGAGCAAAGCAATTGGCTAGGTACTGCTCTCTTTCAGCTGTCGTGGGCAGCCTAGTTGTTTGGAGAAGGTGCTTTCTGTACCTGTGCCATGCATACAGGGACCTTTTGAAATGTTTGGATTCTTTTTTTGTACATTTGATTGGTGGATTCAAGTAAAGTATTTAAAGAGTGTGTGTGTGTGTGTGTGTGTGTGTGTGTGTGTGTGTGTGTGTGTGTGTGTGTGTGTGTGTGTGTGTGTGTGTGTGTGTGTGTGTGTGTGTGTGTGTGTGTGTGTGTGTGTGTGTGTGTGTGTGTGTTTGCTGACAAGCAAATATATATCAATCCAAATTGTGTAGCAGCCATTTCATGACTGGAAAGAGACATCTGTGATTCATCTAATGTGTGATTCATCTAATGTAAGACTTAACCTACTGTTAGTTTGTTCCTTCCTGTACACTGTTGCCAGAAATTTGCTTGAAGATGTTATGTTTGTTTCTAAGTGTAAGCTGTTTTATATTTTTGTTTTGATGCCTAGGGGTTTATTTTCCAGTGAAAATCAAAGTTATAGGTTAGAAAATGTATTTTAAAGGTGAAATAATTCACCCATGAATTGCACTCAGATGACTGTCAGACACACATCTACAAATCTATAATTGATTCTCACTTTCTAATGCCAAAGGCCTTTGAAGAAATTAACCTGGGAATTTTCTCTCTGTCTTTATTCCTCCAAAACGTCATCAGACCAGTTTGGAAGTGGCTGTGGATCTTTTGTGAATGTTGTAGGCGCTGACCTGTTGAAGATGAGCAGACAGGACCTGATCCAAATCTGTGGTCTGGCAGATGGCATCTGACTGTTCAATGTCATCAAAGGAAGGTGAGACTAGACTACAGTTACAGAAAAAGTACCTATAACAGACCAACAAAATGGCAACACTTTACAGCTTCACGTGTTTAGTGCTTTGATTGTGATCATTAATGATGAACCCCCCCCCCCCCCCCCCCCCAAAAGAAAATTGGCGCAGTTTGATACTGAAGCGTGCTGCAATCCAGATGCTGTCCCTCTGTTCTTGACCTAACACGTCCCTGTGGAGTGTCCTGCTTGCAGTCCATTACCAATGAGACCTCTTTCTCCCACTCACTCACCTCTTTCACTCCTGTCTCTCTGTCACCACTATCTCTCTCCTTCCCCACAACTCCTCTCTCTCTCTCTCTCTCCTGCCTATCTGGTACTAATGTCTAACTCTATACCTCTTCCTCCACTTGCTGAGTTAGGGGTCAGAGGTCGCTGAGGTTTAGTCTTGCCTGCTTCTCAAGCTAATCGTCTACCTCTTGGTTTTCTATATTTAGTCCCCTGTGTCTACTCTTGTATTATCTATATGTCACTGAGACTTTCTAGACCCAAAGTTTGTTGTTTGTTTAAAGAAATGGCTGTCCCCTATCCTGTTGTGTAATGCGGTTGTTCTAGAATCTAGTGCAATATTTTCTGACTAAGGAGGACCTCTCCTAACAAACATCTTCCAATGAAAATAAGGTCATAGTTTCCGCCCACATTCTAACAAAGCGCTTGTGAAGACTGTCTGAAAGTAAGAGTTATTATTGGCTAAGGTTGTTCCTTAATCTAGGGACAAGTTCCTGCTGTTGTGGAAAGAGATCACTTTCTCAGCGTCAGTCTGTTGTCCAAACTTTTAGGAATATTACTTGGCTGGATTGCAAGTATGATGATGCTAGAGACATTTTATGTGGGATTTTGCTAACGAATATCATACATTGTGTATAATATGCACAGTTTGACATGCTCCAAAACAAGGTGTGTTAGGTCATGATGTTACTAGTTGCTTTAGACAAACCTTACTTGGGCCTCCCGAGTGGCGCAGCAGTCTAAGGCACTGATCTGGGTTTGACCGGGAGACCCATGAGGTGGCGCACAACTGTCTCAGAGTCGTCCGGGTTAGGGGAGGGTTTGCCCGCCCGGGATGTCCTTGTCTCATCACGCTCTAGCGACTCCTGTGGCGTGCCGGCCGCATGCACGCTGACACGGTCACCAGTTGTACGGTGTTTCCTCCGACACATTGGTACGGCTGGCTTCTGGGTTAAGCGAGCAGTGTGTCAAGAAGCAGTGCGGCTTGACAGGGTCGCGTTTCGGAGGATGCATGGCTCTCGACCTTCGCCTCTTCTGAGTCCGTACGGGAGTTGGAGCGATGGGACAAGACTGTAACTACCACGAAATTGGGGAGAAAAGGGAGTAAAAATTACCCCCAAAAACTGTAATAAAAAAGCAAAACCAAGACAAACCTTTCTCAGATCCAATGCATGTTTGATGGAGCCCTTGTCCATCTCTCCCTTTGTTTGTGTCCATCTCTCCCTTTGTTTGTGTCCATCTCTCTCTGTGTGTTTGTCCTTCTCTCCCTGTGTGTTTGTCCATCTCTCCCTGTGTGTTTGTCCATCTCTCCCTGTGTGTTTGTCCATCTCTCCCTGTGTGTTTGTCCATCTCTCCCTGTGTGTTTGTCCATCTCTCCCTGTGTGTTTGTCCATCTCTCCCTTTGTTTGTGTCCATCTCTCCCTGTGTGTGTGTCCATCACTCCCTGTGTGTGTGTTGTTGTCTCCAGGCCGTGTGCATACGCAAAATTTCTCCCTCACTGCACTCTGTCAACTCAGGGAAGCCAGTCCACATTGTCATCTCCAGTCTCTTTCATGTAAACCCTCAGTATGACATTTAACCTGCCTGCTGTGAGGTCATACTAGGTTCTCCTTCAGTTTCTCTCGTCAGTCTAAATGTAAATTGTCAAAATGGCAAGTGCTTTGTTCAAGTGTATAGTTCTATATCTTAACAAGCCTATTCCTGTGGAATCCACTGTGCATGTGTATACAGCCCCGCCTCACAATCTATGTGTCAGCAACAGGCCTTGAATCACCACAGACCAAGCTTATTACATCCCACAGAATCTCCATTGAACATTCCTCTTAGTCCAGGACTAGGCTGTACAAAATCTGTCTCTGTTTGGGAAACCAGCCTGATATTTCTTAACTGATTAGGATCTCTTCCCTCCCATGTCCACAGTATACCACACTCTCTATCTAGAGGACCTAACACTGTGAGCCCTCTCAGAGAAGTTAGCTCTCCTTTTACAATGTAACTCCCCAGCAGATCAGCCACATCTACACACAAGGACCTACTGGGATCCACGTGCTGGTCTCTGATGAGGTGAGAAAGTATGGACGCAGAGTTGGATTGGTTTTTATTTATTTATGAGACCATTTTTTGACATGCTCCAAAGCAAGGTGTGTTGGGTCATAATGTTACTAGTTGTGAGTAGTGATAAGGGCGGGGATCAGTGAGGAGTGCTAGCTAGGATTTGAGGTCGTCATGTTGTTAGGTAAACCACATCCTGAGGCCCTCGGTAGGTTGTTTGTCCCTCTGTGCCCTGGTCTGGTAGGGAACAGGGGTATGTAGGCCTATGGATTCGGGATCAACTCTTGCTCAGGCCTGGCTGTTTTGGCCACAGCTGTTTCCATGCACTTGATTTTGATGTCTAGTTACTGATTGACTGATATATATTTGGGGTCTCTAAGCTCTGGGGCAACATATCAGAAGGGCCCTTCTATACATAACACTGTTCATAATACTGTGAAGTAGATGATACTACCAGCATCAACCGAAACCCAGATGAAGGCAGCCATCTGTCAAAACGTTGGTTGATTCATTAATAAATCAATTGGATCGGAGCAGTAGAATGTGTGGCGACCTTTTCTTTCTAACTACCAGAATCATACCAATAGAGAGAAAGATACAGTATGTCATTTTAATCACAAAACAACAATCTCAGATGGTGCAGAACTTCACTGAGGAAACTTTGTTATCAGCACTCTAAAATGTCATATTTCCCTCACTTAATAGCACAGAACCTCATCTAGATATGCAATTTTGAAATATATTTTTTAAAGTCTAATAGTTTTTCCTGATTGTCTTCAAATTGCAGATGAAAATAATGATGGCTACCATGTTGTGTAGGGAGTGACTAGAGGAAAGTTCTGGAGTGGATGGTTTAAGATCGCTGTCCAAGTGTCTGGAACCTATAGGTCTTATTGAGGAGCATTAGACTTTGTAACATTAAATAGTGCAATTCTATAGATTGTTCATAGCTCACCCTATATATAATTTTCTGTTCTGGTTCATTTTGATGAGATGTGTAATTAGTTTATAAAACATGGTTAATTATAAATACCTTTATTACTCCTGCAAAATTGACATGTTTTTCAGTCAATACTATGAAAATCAATATAAAATCACTCATGTCATGTTTGTCAAATGTATCATGAAATGCTGTTCAAAGAAATCCCAAATACTTTATACTAGATTGGCCTTCCTTTGGTACAATCTATAGTTTTTCATTTGTTTGATGTTACGTATTAGAAGGCAAACATTATTTTCTGCAGTATCCGTACAGTATATTGAGTGGGGTCTGTGAGAGCAAAATTACAAGATTATGTGATAGCATCAAATGGTTGTTTTATGTAATCTAAGGGTGGTTCGTCAACCAGCCATCGTTTAATATTCTGTGCTTTCCTTATTAATATGTTTTGAATAAAGTAATATCCTGATTGGTGATTGACCTTGTTGCTCCTCATTATTGATTAGAATTTCCACGACAGGACCAGCTGTTTTGTTGGAGTCACTAAAGTATTCATTCTCATATTCAAGATTTCATCTACAAATTATCATATCTTTCCTATCCACATGGTGTGTGTTTATTCAAAAGCGCCTTGTTTTTTATACTAATGTTTCAAAAGTGATGTAAAGTATTTTGTTTGCTTCGTACCAGAATTGCTTTAACGATTTAAATATTTGAGCTAAAAGAATCCAGACAAACATTTCAGGCTCCAATACAGAACTACAGATAATTCAAATTTCCAAATAATATAGATGTAATAGCTTTATAATGTTTAGCTAATGATTCTATTCTGCTTCTGTTATTTATCTCCCATTTAATGTAGCATTTTAGGTACAGCATATCAGTTCTTCCACATACCTGTCCTGAAATGTAAATGGTTAATATTGTCCAACATGTTAAGGAAAGTATTACCGCCCCAATGTTTCAAGTTCATCGTACATTCAAATCATACATTTGGACTTGACTGCGATGATGTGATTTCACTCTACATAAAATATTTTTCACTGCTCTGTACTATTCTTCTGAGTTCAGTTTACTCTTCAATTAAGAACAAAAAAAACTGAAGCAGAAAAAGAAAAGACATTCACATGAGCACTACAATGCCTACTCCACCCATGCTCTTCCAAGGTTCTACAGCACACAGCTTTGGGCTACTACAGTAGATACAGCGCCTTGCACTGTAAGTATTCATCCCCTTTGGTGTTTTTCCTATTTTGTTGCATTACAACCTGTAATTTAAATGGATTTTTATTTGGATTTCATGTCATGAACATACACAAAATAGTCCAAATTAGTGAAGTGAAATTACATTTTTTTTACGTTTAAAAAAAATATACAAAATAAAAAACTGAAAAGTGGTGCGTGAATATGTATTCACACCTTTGCTATGAAGCCCCTAAATAAGATCTGGTGCAACCAATTACCTTCAGTAGTCACACAATTTGTTAAAGTCCACCTGTGTGCAATCTGTGCAAGTGTCACATGATCTGTCACATGATCTCAGTATGTTCTGAAAGGCCCCAGAGTCTGCAACACCACTACGCAAGGGGCACCATGAAGATCAAGGAGCTCTCCAAACAGGTCAGGAACAAAGTTGTGGAGAAGTACAGATCAGGATTGGGTTATAAAAAAATATCCAAAACCTTGAACCTCCCACGGAGCACCATTAAATCCATTGTTAAAAAATGGAAAGAATATGGCACCACAACAAACCTGCCAAGAGAGGGCCGCCCAGCAAAACTCACAGACCAGGCAAATAGAGCATCAAAGAGATCAAAGATAACCCTGAAGGAGCTGCAAAGCTCCACAGCTGGGATTTGAGTATCTGTCCATAGGATCGCGTTAAGCCGTTTCCTCCACAGAGCTGCGCTTTATGGAAGAGTGGCCAGAAAAAAGCATTTGCATCCCCACAGTGAAGCATGGTGGTGGCAGCATCATGCTATGGGGATGTTTTTCATCGACAGGGACCGGGAAACTGGTCAGAATTGAAGGAATGATGGATTGCGCTAAATACAGGGAAATTCTTGAGGGAAACATGATTCAGTCTTCAAGAGATTTGGGACTGGGACGGAGGTTCACCTTCCAGCAGGACAATGACCCCAAGCATACTGCTAAAGCAACACTTGAGTGGTTAATTGGAAACATTAAAATGTCTTGGAATGGCCTAGTCAAAGCCCAGACCTCAAACCAGAGACATACCCCAAGAGACTTGCAGCTGTAATTGCTGCAAAAGGTTGCTCTATGAAGTATTGACTTTGGGGGGGGGTGAGTAGTTAAGCACGCTCAAGTTTTCTGTTTTTTCATCTAATTTCTTGTTTGTTTCACAATAAAAATATTTTGCATCTTCAAAGTGGTAGGCATGTTGTTTGTGTCAATCAAATGATACAAACCCCCAGGTTTTTCCAGGTTGTAAGGCAACAAAATAGGAAGAAGGCCAAGGTGAATACTTTCACAAGCCACTGTATGTTGGTCTATTGTATATCAAACAAAACTGACAGACTGCCCCCAGATGGTAAAGGTATGAAACAACATCTCCACTTCTCTGATCCTCAACACTGGGGCCCCACAAGGGTGAGTGCTCAGCCTCCTCCTGTACTCCCTGTTCACCCATGACTGCGTGGCCTTGCACACCTCCAACTCAATCATCAAGTTTGCAGACGACACAACAGTAGTAGGCTTGATTACCAACAACGACGAGACAGCCTACAGGGAGGAGGTGAGGGCACTTGAGTGTGGTGTCAGGAAAACGACTTCTCACTCAACGTCAACAAAACAAAGGAGAGGATCGTGGACTTCAGGAAACAGCAGAAGGAGCACATCGACAGGACAGCAGTGGAGAAGGTGGAAGGTTTTAAGTTCCTCTGCGTACACATCACGGACAAACTAAAATGGTCCATCCACACAGACAGTGTGGGGAAGAAGGCGCAACAGCGCCTCTAACTCAGGAGGCTGAACAAATTTGACTTGGCACCTAAAAACCCTCACAAACTTTTACAGATGAACAATTGAGAGCATCCTGTAGGGCTGTATCATCGCCTGGTACGGCAACTGTTGTTTTGCACACATGGTCCTGTTTTATCAAAATGCTGTGCTGATCAATGTGCAGTTCATTACCTCTGTGAAATGAACATGTGTACTGAAAAAATATATAAATGCAACATGTAATGTTTTGGTCCCATGTTTCATGAGCTGAAATAAAAGATCCCAGAAATGTTCCATATGCACAAAAAGCTTATTTCTCTCAAATGTTGTGCACAAATTTGTTCACATCCCTCATAGTGGGCATTTTTCCTTTGCCAATATAATCCATCCACCTGACAGGTGTGGCATATCAAGAAGCTGATTAAACAGCATGATCATTTCACAGATTCACCTTGTGCTGGCAACATATGGCCACTCTATGTGCAGTTTTGTCACATGACCACATTAAAAGATACAGTAGGCCTATATATTTAAATAAATTTTAAATCAATTTCACATTCAATAAATGTAGATTTATTTAGCTAATTGTAGGCTAATGTATCTAATTTTTGCCTCAATTTCATGATGTGTAGGCCTAACAACATGTGCTCAATGATGTTCCAAATATTTGATTGAGTGCATAGCCTAAGCATTAGAATAATCCGCCTCAATATTTGCAGCCATAGATGATCATTTATTTCTAGGAGCTGATCCGTCGTATCTAATGTTAAGGTAAGATTTTAATGGAGAACACTGATCTGAGAGCAGTGCTGCCTTTCTTTGGATCCTAGCAGTATCGACACATGCTTTAAAGACGCACTCATTGAACGTTCTCTGTACGTGGTGTTTTGAGAAACGTGAGTTCTTCGACCGTTATAGAAACAATGAACCGTTAAAATCGTCTGCACATCATTCACTCCAGTGTTTAATTGTTAAATTGTAATTACTTCGCCACTACGGCCTATTTAGTGCCTTACCTCACTAATCTTACCTCATTTGTACACACTGTATATAGATTTTTTATTATTGTGTTATTGACGGTAGGTTTGTTTATTCCATGTGTAACTCTGTGTTGTTGTTTGTGTCGCACTGCTCTGCTTTATCTTGGCCAGGTCGCAGTTGTAAATGAGAACTTGTTCTTAACTGGTCTACCTGGTTAAATAAAGATAAAATAAAAAACACTTGTAAGCTTTCCATCGCTATTGGGAAAATTGCCCTGGCTATTACGTCATAGACATGGCTATTTGCATTTATACAAAACATATGGACTCTCCCTTTAGAGGGGAGGGGAGTGAGGTTTTGTTTCTGCTGAAATGCTCTGAATTTGTAAAGAGGAAACTGAGGAAAGGGATTGCCCAGAGGAGACAGACAGTGAAAGCCCACCCCGCACGCAGTTTCACTATAATGTAACACATAATCATTTAAAATACCTATTTTAACTAAGTCTTTGAAAATCTTTTATACTTCTATATTAGTGTTCCATTGAATTTTTGCACAACTATTACTTATTGTTTTACACTAATTCAGTTAAATCAGCTGTTTGCCATCAGACTGTCTTCTTCATGAGTTTAGCTCACGGAGAGTTACATGTTAGGAGCTCAGTCGGGGTTGTTTTATGTTAGGAACTCAGTCGGGGTCTCACCTACTGTTGACAGTTAGAAAAATAGAATACACAAGGTGCAATTTTGAAATTTGGTTGTGCGTCAGCAGTCACTCAATTAGCCCATGTCAGCATTCATTTTATTAGAGTGGTAAATTAGTCTACCGGCCAGCTATCTAACCTTGTAGTAAGCATGGTCGAATTACCGACCGGGGTGAGTCACATTGATAATCAGCTATCATATTAAAAACTGCAAACATTTGCTGCCACCCTATGGCAAAATGAGTAGAATTGCATGAAATTAGTTATACAATTGCTAAATCTTCTCTCAGCCCCATGACAAAATGTGTAGAATTGCCGGAAATGAACTTTAAAACAAAAAATAAATGTGGTGAGGGTAGGCAACAACATCTCCTCCCCGCTGATCCTCAACACGGGGGCCCCACAAGGGTGCGTTCTGAGCCCTCTCCTGTACTCCCTGTTCACCCACGACTGCGTGGCCACGCACGCCTCCAACTCAATCATCAAGTTTGCGGATGACACAACAGTGGTAGGCTTGATTACCAACAACGACGAGACGGCCTACAGGGAGGAGGTGAGGGCCCTCGGAGTGTGGTGTCAGGAAAATAACCTCACACTCAACGTCAACAAAACTAAGGAGATGATTGTGGACTTCAGGAAACAGCAGAGGGAACACCCCCCTATCCACATCGATGGAACAGTAGTGGAGAGGGTAGCAAGTTTTAAGTTCCTCGGCATACGCATCACAGACAAACTGAATTGGTCCACTCACACTGACAGCGTCGTGAAGAAGGCGCAGCAGCGCCTCTTCAACCTCAGGAGGCTGAAGAAATTCGGCTTGTCACCAAAAGCACTCACAAACTTCTACAGATGCACAATCGAGAGCATCCTGGCGGGCTTTATCACCGCCTGGTACGGCAACTGCTCCGCCCTCAACCGTAAGGCTCTCCAGAGGGTAGTGAGGTCTGCACAACACATCACCGGGGGCAAACTGTTCACCCCACTATCATCCAGAAGGCGAGGTCAGTACAGGTGCATCAAAGCTGGGACCAAGAGACTGAAAAACAGCTTCTATCTCAAGGCCATCAGACTGTTAAACAGCCACCACTAACATTGAGTGGCTGCTGCCAACACACTGTCATTGACACTGACCCAACTCCAGCCACTTTAATAATGGGAATTGATGGGAAATGATGTAAATATATCACTAGCCACTTTAAACAATGCTACCTTATATAATGTTACTTACCCTACATTATTCATCTCATATGCATACGTATATACTGTACTCTATATCATCGACTGCATCCTTATGTAATACATGTATCACTAGCCACTTTAACTATGCCACTTTGTTTACTTTGTCTACATACTCATCTCATATGTATATACTGTACTTGATACCATCTACTTACTGTATGCTGCCCTGTACCATCACTCATTCATATATCCTTATGTACATATTCTTTATCCCCTTACACTGTGTATAAGACAGTAGTTTTGGAATTGTTAGTTAGATTACTTGTTGGTTATCACTGCATTGTCGGAACTAGAAGCACAAGCATTTCGCTACACTCGCATTAACATCTGCTAACCATGTGTATGTGACAAATAAAATTTGATTTGATTTTGATTAGGTGGATGGTCTGTTATGCAGACCCACGAGCCACTGCGACCCCTCATGGTGAGTTCTGTTTTTCGGTGGCCCCCACCCCCATCAAAGATGCCCATCCCTGGTCTAAGGGCCCTCATTAGGTATTGGGATGTTGACTATTCACTGTTTTCTTCACCCCTGACATAACTTCCCAGTTCCTCTGTAGCAGTGAGGTCAGTCTGGTCAAAAGGGGTACAGAGAGAGGAAGTACCAGAACCAGACAACTTGGTAACAATGCCACTTTGTGTAGGACCGGCCAGCGGTTATCAACCTTTTCCGTTTCGGGGTCCACCGAATCACTATCAAAAGCTCTTGAGGACCACCATTCTGTATTTTTTTACATAAAATATCTAGTCTGTCTAATTTAGTCTATTTTATCAGTGAATGTGACAGATTAAAGGCTTACTATTATTATTGTAATAAACAATTTGCATTGTGAAAAACAATGTAAAATTGCTTATAATACCATTAATACTCCCAGCTGATTTTATCTTTTTTTTAATATAAATTCGCTGGGCTACAGTAACAATTTGAGTTGTACCTGATGATCCGTTTACACTACTCATTGGTGTTTTACATTACGTGTATGAAGTATTTATAACTTTATCACCATAGAATTACATACAGAATAAATGATAGGATATATAGTTATTACAGAGTATTCCAGGACTGCATTTGTAGTCACAAAACAAAGTTCAAATTAGTCATACGATCAGGTTTCATGGTACGTTATTGAGCAGCAGACAGTAGGCTGTCCTCCCACCAATGTCCCCAACTTGGCTTGCTTCTTCCAGCATGCAAGTCCTGTAGCTGGTTCGGATCCTGTGACCAGGGTAGGAGGACTAAGAATGATCCACAATAATGGTCTGAGCTTACAGCTTCAAGGTTGTAGGCTATGTTTGCTGGGTTTGTCTGCATTTTAATACATTTCAAGTAGATCCCTACTCTGGATTTCCATATCATTTGTGTAGAGAACATTTGGATAGGGCACAGTACACGTTTCAAGTTTATTATTATTATGTATGGGATAGGCTTGGGATACATTGTCAACAAAATGCTTACTTGCAGGTTACATCTCGATAATACAACAACAATAAGAAATAGTACAAAATAAGAATATTAACTTAAAGTACAGGTATACATCATGGACATATCCTCTCCTTTCAACTCAGTAGCACAGAAGAAAAAGAGAAGACCAAGAGAGGACCACTGAGGACTATTGAGATTACACCCCAAGTGAAGTTTCGTTTCAACTGAAATGCTCCGAATGTTTAAGGAGGAAACCGAGAAAAGGGATTGCCCAGAGAAGACCGCTAAAGCCCACCCCCGCACGCAGTTTCAGTATTACACACAATCGTTTAAAATAACAATTTTAATTAACAAAGTCTTTGAAAATCTTTCATATTTCTATAATAGTGTTGGATTGAATTTGTCAACAACAACTTCATATTGGTTTACACTAATTCAGTGAAGTCAGATGTTTGTCATCAGACCGCCCCTCCGTGATATTATTTGAGTCTCCTGCATCCTTCCAGATCTTTCTCCTTTCAAAAAAATATTTTCAGTACCAGACCATCGTTTCTTCTCACCACAAAGACCAGCAAACTATGTCATGTTGAAAGCTGTCATCAAAACTATAATCACGAGTGGTAAGTTTGCATTACGTCTTACATTATAAGAAAGCATCCAATATAATTATAATTTACATAAAATATGTTTTATGTTCAGTCTGATATCGATCCTCATTTGACATCGACGAGCCCGCGCATGTAGGTTATCCATGATCTGGATGTCAAATTTCCATAGGCCTATTATTATTAATGACATTAAAACGTCCGTTGGAACCGATTGTCGTGTATTATGGAAATCAAGGACATGTTGCAGATTGAACTACAGTAGCCTAACACATAGGGCGAAAACTACAAGAAAAGTGTTACACTACACTCTTGGGAAAAAAGGTGCTATCTAGAACCTTAAAGGGTTCCTCAGCTGTCCCCATTGGAGAACCCTTTGAAGAAACTTTTTTGGTTCCAGGTAGAACCCTTTCGGGTTCAATGTAGAACCCTTTCTACAGAGGCTTCTTCATTGAGTTTTTACATTTTATATAATTAAAGCCACAACCCTGAATTTGTGTTTCAGCGTTATCCCGGTAGTAGGCCTATGTAATGAAATATTTTTGTCCACATTCAATTTTCCACAGCCAACAACACCTGTAAGCAACAGCAAAATCAGACAATCCCGTAGTAGAATAGTTTACCAATTAGATTGTTCAACCTGTTGCATTCTATGCAGGGCAACCCCTAGCATTTTTGGGGCCCTAAGCAAGATTTTGTTGGCGTGCAAAACCTTGTGTAACGGCTCTCATGTGGCTCATCGATGAAGGACTCAGTGCTGTTCTTTTTCACGGTTAATTATCCATCAAAGTTGAACAACTCTTTGCTGATTCTGCAAATACATACATGTACACTTCAGAATACTGCAAACACACCAAGCACTCTCCGTCAAAGTTGAACAACTCTTGCTCCATGATGCGTGATCTTGCGCACATACAGTACCAGTCAAAAGTTTGGACACACCTACTCATTCAAGGGTTTTTCTTTAATGTTACTATTTTCAACATTGTAGAATAATAGTGAAGACATCAAAACTATTAAATAACAAATATGGCATCATGTAGTTACCAACAAAGTGTTAAATAAATCTAAATATATTTAATATTTAAGATTCTTCAAAATAGCCACCCTTTGCCTTGATGACAGCTTTGCACACTTGGCAATCCCGGCCAAAGTGTTAAAAATTGGTTCAACATCGAATCCTATTATAAACCTACTGTTAACATTAACTAACACTCACACTTTATCCCCCCCCCCTTTACCCTTTTAACTCTGACTTTGTTGATAGTACATTTTTCCTCAAAGTAGCAAACTATGACTGATATGAGGCTGTTCCATGTAGCTATTTTAAGATGAATGCACTAACTGTGTTTGTTAAATGACTAAAATGTCCACTACCGGTCAAAAGTTTTAGAACACCTACTCATTCAAGGGTTTTTCTTTATTTTTACTATTTTCTACATTGTATAATAATAGTAAAGACATCACAACTATGAAATAACACATGGAATCATGCAGTAACCAAAAAAGTGTTAAACAAATTAAAATATATTTTATATTTGAGATTCTTAAAATAGCCACCCTTCAACTTGATGACAGCTTTGCACACTCTTGGCATTCTCTCAACCAGCTTCACCTGTCATTTCCTTTCCAACAGTCTTGAAGGAGTTCTCACATATGCTGAGCACTTGTTTGCTGCTTTTCCTTCACTCTGCTGTCCAACTCATCCCAAACCATCTCAATTGGGTTGAGATTGGGTGATTGTGGAGGCTAGGTCATCTGATGCAGCACTCCATCACACCTCCTCCTCAGTCATATAGCCCTTACACAGCCTGGAGGTGTGTTGGGTCATTATCCTGTTGGAAAAAAATAATAGTCCCACCAAGCGCAAACCAGATGGGATAGTGTATCGCTGCAGAATGCTGTGGTAGGCATGCTGGTTAAGTGTGCCTTGAATTCAAAATAAATCACAGACAGTGTCACCAGCAAAGCACCATCGCACCTCCTCCTACATGCTTCACGGTGGGAACCACACAGGCAGAGATCATCCGTTCACCTACTCTGCATCTCACAAAGACACGGCGGTTTGAACCAAAAATCTCTAATTTGGACTCATCAGACCAAAGGGCAGATTTCCACCGGTCTAATGTCCATTGCTCATGTTTCTTGGCCCAAGCAAGTATTTTCTTCTTATTGGTGTCGCTTAGTAGTGGTTTCTTTGCAGAAATTTGACCATGAAAGCCTGACTCACACAGTCTCCTCTGAACAGTTGATGTTGTTGTTTTGTTAGTTGAAATCTGTGAAGCATTTATTTGGGCTGCAATTTCTGAGGGTGGTAACTCTAATCAACTTATCCTCTGCAGCAGAGGTAACTCTGAGTCTTCCTGTGGCGGTCCTCATGAGAGCCAGTTTCATCATAGGGCTTGATGGTTTTTGCGACTGCACTTGAAGCATCTTTCAAAGTTCTTGAAATGTTACGTATGGACTGACCTTCATGTCTTAAAGTAATGATGGGCTGTTGCTTCTCTTTGCTTATTTTAGCTGTTCTGGCTACAATATGGACTTGGTCTTTTACAGAAGCCAAATAGGGTTAGCTTCTGTATACCACCCCTACCTTGTCACAACACAACTGATTGAATCAAATGCATTAAGATGGAAAGAAATTCCTCAAATTAACTTTTAACAAGGCACACCTGTTAATTTAAATGCATTCCAGGTGACTACCTCATGAAGCTGGTTGCAAGAATACCAAGAGTGTGCAAAGATGTGATCAAGGCAAAGGGTGGCTACTTTTAAGAATCTCAAATATAAAATATATTTTGATTTGTTTAACACTTTTTTGGTTACTACATGATTCCATATGTGTTATTTAATAGTTTTGATGTCTTCACTATTATTCTACAATGTAGAAAATAGTAAAAATAAAAACACATGTAAGCTGACGTGGCTTATCGAGGGACTGTCAGTGACTGACATAACATGAGGAAAACTACTGATTCACAACCAAATTGCACCATGTGTATTCTACTATTCTAACTCTCAACAGTAAATTGAGACCCCGAGTTGTAGGCGTGACCTTATTCTTACTGGAAAAAATACTGCAAACCAAAAACCCCTTTGCTCTCTGCGCCTGACTCCGCACCCACCACTCCTAGCTACGTAACATGTCCTTGCATTAGTTGTATAAGTAATACAGTGTGCTATACAACAAAAACAGTTTCTACATACAGTGCCTTCAGGAAGTATTCATACCCCTTGACTTATTCCACATTTTGTTGTGTTACAGCCTGAATCCAAAATGGATTAGATTTTTTTTCTCACCCATCTTAACACAATACCCCATAATGATAAAGTGAAAAAAAAATGTTTTTAGAAACGTTTGCAATTTTATTGAAGTCAAAACTGTAACTCGGCCACTCAGGAACATTCACTGTCTTTCTTGGTAAGCAACTCCAGTGTAGATTTGGCCTTGTGTTTTAGGTAAATTGTCCTACTGAAACGTGAATTGATCTCCCAGTGTCTGGTGGAAAGCAGACTGAACCAGATTTTTCTCTAGGATTTTGCCTGTACTTAGCTCCATTCCGTTTATTTTTTATCATGAAAACTCACCGGTCCTTCACAATTACAAGCATACTCATAGCATGATGCAGCCAACACTCTGCTTGAAAATATGGAGAGTGGTACTCAATAAAACGTGGTATTGGATTTCGCCCAAGCAAACAGGATACATGTTTTGTTATTTTCTGCAGGCATCCTTCTTTTCCCTCTGTCTATTAGGTTAGTATTGTGGAGTAACTACAATTTTTTTGATCCATCCTCAGTTTTCTCCTATCACAGCCATTAAACTCTGTAACAGTTTTAAAGTCACAATTTGGTGAAATCCCTGAGTGGTTTCCTTCCTCTCCGGCAACTGAGTTAGGAAGGACGCTTGTATCTTTGTAGTGTTTAGCAGTGTGTTAAATCTGTGTTTCAAATTCATTGCTCGGCTGAGGGACCTTTACAGATAATTGTGTGTCGGCAACAGAGATGAGGTAGTCACTCAAAAATCATGTAGAACGCCTTACACGGAACCCAAACTGGCCTCGCGCGTGCGCCATCGTGCATACATTTATTTTGTCCCCCTACACCATATGTGATCACGACACTCAGGTTAAAATATCAAAACAAACTCTGAGCCAATTACCTTAATTTGGGGACAGGTCGAAAAGCATTAGACATTTATGGCAATTTAGCTAGTTAGCTTGCACTTTCGAGCTCATTTGTCCTATTTAGCTAGCTTGCTGTTTCTAGTTAATTTGTCCTGGGATATAAACATTGAGTTGTTATTTTACCTGAAATGCACAAAGTTCTCTACTCCGACAAATTTAATCCACACATAAAACGGTCAACTGAATCGTTTCTAGTCATCTCTTCTCCTTCCAGGCTTTTTCATCTTTGAATTTATATGGTGATTGGCATCGAAACTTTCATAGTATTACCACGACGACTGGCAACACAGTTCGTCTTTCAATCACCCACGTGGGTATAATCAATGAGGAGATGGCACGTGGGTACCTGCTCCTATAAACCAATGAGGAGATAGGAGAGGCAGGACTTAATATATAATAATAATATATGCCATTTAGCAGACGCTTTTATCCAAAGCGACTTACAGTCATGTGTGCATACATTCTACGTATGGGTGGTCCCGGGCATCGAACCCACTACCCTGGCATTACAAGCGCCATGCTCTACCGACTGAGCTACAGAAGGACTTGCATCGCGATCTGCGTCAGAAATAGAAAGGACTTCTAGTTTAGCCCTTGGCAACGCAGACGCTCGTTGACCCACATGAGGAGTGTGGGTGCAATGATTGAATAACATACATTTCTACATGTATTTTTCAGCCACATGCACGAGCGGTGTAGTCAGGGTATTAGGCTAACGGCCACTGACGTTTGATTTTGTAAATACCCCCCACACACACACACACACAAAAAAGCTATAACCTGCTCCTTCCCTGACCATTCCTAAATGTTTGAGTTTTACATTGCCTGTTTGTCAGAATGTTTATATCACAAACAGAAAACTCTTTTTCCACACCTATTCTGAACCTAACCCGCCAAGACGATGCAGTGTAGGACATTGATACCCAGCCAGGTGCTAATGTGTATCTCTCTCCTCACTGAATGAATGACAAATTAATGAATGGGTGTTAATTGTGCACGTTACTTCACAATTTAATTTAAATTAGACCTTACTGAATGATAAGAAGGGTGAAGAGGTTAATTTAATTTAGAAAGACAATAGTGTAATGATTAGTTTGTGTTATGCCTATTTATAAGCTTTGGTGCTCATGTTTATAGCAAATAATTTAACCGCGCGCCTTGCAGATTGATACTTTTTCGTTTTACTTTAAAGAGAATGGTAATGACTGTTTTATTTACTATAATGCTATTACTAATTAGATCTATTGTAAGGGAAATGAAAACATGCTACCTGTTGCAGTAGGCCTTTAGAATAATGCAAGTTGATGAGCAAGGAGAAACAATTGATGTCAGTCAGCCAGACCCATCAAAACTACAACTAAAATGTACCGAAACTCATTTCTCTTAAGAGTTAGCGTATAGACACGCGTATAGACACGATTAAATTGACAGTAGTCTGATGAGTGACATTATTATCAGTTGTCAAATTATACATGAAGAGATCTTATTTGACAGATGCAGGGAAAGGAGCATTACTTTATCAAATCCTCTTTCAGTCACATGCAGGTAAAACATTTAGATTTCTATGTAGTATCAGAAAGAGCATATTCTGCAGTTTCTATGACACTTACCTTTGTCAAGTAGCTCTCAAAATTCAAGAGATGCATCTCTATTTTCAAATGTCACTTTTTCCAAGAATATCTGTGCTGTCCATGCTTTCATTACTTGACCACTAGCAGTGGCAGCAATGCTCTGGCTGCTATGCAGACGAGTAACATAATAAACATACAATTCTCCATTCTGTTATCTTTTAAATACATTTTCTTATTTCCACAATGTTTGCTTTAAACCTGCCAAAACAAATGTATAATGGACTTCTTTGTGATGGACTCGTTTTTACATAAAGCCTAGAGCAGGGGTATTCAACTCTTTCCCTATGATGGACCGGAGCCTGCTGGTGTTCTGCTCTTACCTGATAATGAATTGCACACCCCTGGTGTCCCATGTCTAAATCAGTCCCTGATTATAGGGGAACAATGAAAAAAAATGCAGGCCAGAGTTGAGGTCCAGAGTTGAGTTTGAGGGGTCTAGAGTAACATAAACTAATGAAAATGCTATTATGTTCTTTGAAACAATTGTTTTTTAGTTTTCTAATGTTACCTGAGACCTTTATAAAGACAACCAAATAATTATTCTTTCAATAGCATATATGAAATGTTATTATTAGACTGTTATAATGTTGATGTGTCATTGACTGGAAGTGTGGAAAATTAGGACTTTTTTCACTAGGACATTGTAGAATTATACAAACATATCCTTGACTCTATCTAAAAACAATAACTATATTGTTATATTTTTACATGGATATATTTAGACTAATATTTCTTCATGAAATTCATGTTTTATAATTAATTGTTTATGCACTATTTATCAAGTCTTGGTGCTTATGTTTGCGTACCTTGCAGGTTGGTATGCATCTGACGCGTATGCTAAATGGGACACCTGGCAACCTTCTCAACGTTCTCTAGCGGGCACTAATAGGCTAAAAGGCCAGGTGGTTCTAGTGTTAAGTGCTATTATTGCACACAGAGTCCATGCAACTTATTAGTTGACTTGTTAAGCACATTTTTACTCCTGAACGTAGTATTGCTATAAAAAAAGAGGGTGGAATGTTTATTGACTCAAGACATTTCAGCTTTTCATTTTAAAACATTTAGAAAAACATAATTCCACTTTGACAGTATGGGGTTATTGTGTGTATGCCAGTGACAAAAATCTCAATTGAATTATGCACTTTAGCGATTGCCAATGGTGTTGAATGCCAATGGTGTTGAATCCTGGCTATGTACCCAGGGCTAAGTGTAGCCTATCAGGTAGGCCTACATTATATTCACAGTACATAATCCTTGGTTGGCTGAATGCCAGTTGAACATTTCTTTTGGACATTCAAGTCATCAATATGTTGCTAACTTATGTTTAGACTTTAGAGTTTGTGATCTAGCTATTGATTATCCCAATCCGGTAAATGTAGATGGGAAACCCCCAGCCTATTTATTTATAGCTGCTGTGCTGCATCAGGTGATAATGCTTATTGCTAAATAGCACACCTTTTAATTTTTTATTTATTTATTTCATCTTTATTTAAGCAGGTAGGCTAGTTGAGAACAAGGTCTCATTTACAACTGCGACCTAGCCAAGATAAAGCAAAGCAGCGTGACACAGACAACAACACAGAGTTACACATGGAGTAAACTATAAACAAGCCAATAGCACAATAAACAAGTCGATGACACAGTCGAAAAAAAGAAAGTCTATATACAGTGTATGCAAAAGGCATGAGGATGTAGGCAATAAGTAGGCCAAATGAGCGAATAATTACAATTTAGCAGTTTAACACTGGAGTGATAAATGAGCAGATGATGATGTGCAAGTAGAGATACTGTTGTGCAAAAGAGCAGAAAAGTAAATAAAATAAAAACAGTATGGGGATGAGGTCGGTAGATTGGGTGGGCTATTTACAGATGAACCATGTACAGCTGCAGCGATCGGTTAGCTGCCCAGATAGCTGATGTTTAAAGTTAGTGAGGGAAATAAAATTGTCCAACTTCAGCGATTTTTGCAATTCGTTCCAGTCACTGGCAGCAGAGACCTGGAAGGAAAGGCGGCCAAATGAGGTGTTGGCTTTGGGGATGATCAGTGAGATATACCTGCTGGAACGTGTGCTACGAGTGGGTGTTGTTATTGACCAGTGAACTGAGATAAGGCGGAGCTTTACCTAGCATAGACTTATAGATGACCTGGAGCCAGTGGGTCTGGCGACAAATATGTAGCGAGGGCCATCCGGTTAGAGCATACAGGTCGCAGTGGTGGGTGGTATAAGGGGATTTGGTAACAAAATGGATGGCACTGTGATAGACTGCATCCATTTTGCTGAGTAGAGTATTGGAAGCTATTTTGTAGATGACATTGCCGAAGTCAAGGATCGGTAGGATAGTCAGTTTTACTAGGGTAAGTTTGGCGGGGCGTGAGTGAAGAAGGCTTTGTTGCGAAACAGGAATCCGATTCTTGATTTGATTTTGGATTGGAGATGTTTAATATGAGTCTGGAAGGAGAGTTTGCAGTCTAACCAGACACCTAGGTATTTATAGTTGTCCACATATTCTAGGTCGGAACCATCCAGGGTGGTGATGCTAGTCGGGTGGGCGGGTGTGGGCAGCGAACGGTTGAGTGTTGTATGGCATTGAAGCTCGTTTGGAGGTTAGTTAGCACAGTGTCCAAGGAAGGGCCAGAAGTATACAGAATGGTGCCGTCTGCGTAGAAGTGGATCATGGAATCGCCCGTAGCAAGAGCGTCATCATTGATATATACAGAGAAAAGAGTCGCCCCGAGAATTGAACACTGTGGTACCCCCATAGAGACTGCCAGAGGTCCGGACAACAGGCCCTCCGATTTGACACAGTGAACTCTGTCTGCAAAGTAGTTGGTGAACCAAGCGAGGCAGTCATTAGAAAAGGCTATTGAGTCTGGAATACGGTGATTGACAGAGTCGAAAGCCTTGGCCAGGTCGATGAAGACAGCTGCACAGTACTGTCTTTTATCGATGGCGGTTATGATATCGTTTAGTACCTTGAGCGTGGCTGATGTGCACTCGTGACTGGCTCGGAAACCGGATTGCACAGCGGAGAAGGTACAGTGGGATTTGAAATGGTCAGTGATCTGTTTATTAACTTGGCTTTTGAAGACTTTAGATAGGCAGGGCAGGATATAGGTCTGTAACAGTTTGGGTCTAGGGTGTCACCCCCTTTGAAGAGGGGGGGTGACCGCGGCAGCTTTCCAATCTTTAGGGATCTCGGACGATACGAAAGACAGGTCGAGCAGGCTGGTAATAGGGGTAGTAACAATGGCGGCGGATAGTTTTAGAAAGAGAGGGTCCAGATTGTCTAGCCCAGCTGATTTGTACGGGTCCAGGTTTTGTCCAGGGGGGGGGGGGGGGCTGTTGGCCGGGGTTGGAGTTGGAGTTGTTGGCCGGGGTTGGAGTAGCCAGGAGGAAGGCATGGCCAGCCGTTGAGAAATGCTTATTGAAAGTTTTGACTTTCATGGAATTATCGGTGGTGACCGTGTTACCTAGCCTCAGTGCAGTGGGCAGCTGGGAGGAGGTGCTCTTGTTCTCCATGGGCTTTACAGTGTCCCAAAACGTTTTGGAGTTAGAGCTACAGGATGCAAATTTCTGATTGAAAAAGCTAGCCTTTGCTTTCCTGACTGACTGTGTGTATTGGTTCCTGACTTCCCTGAACAATTGCATACCGCGGGGACTATTCAATGCTATTGCAGTCCGCCACAGGATGTTTTTATGCTGGTCAAGGGCAGTCAGGTCTGGAGTGAACTAAGGGCTATATCTGTTCTTAGTTCTGCATTTTTTGAATGGGGCATGCTTATCTAAGATGGTGAGGGAATTACTTTTAAAGAATGACCAGGCATCCTCAACTGACAGGATGAGGTCAATATCCTTCCAGAATACCCACATAAGTGTTTTAGGGAGCGTTTGATAGTGATGAGGGGTGGTCGTTTGACCGCAGACCCGTTATGGATGCAGGCAATGAGGCAGTGATCGCTGAGATCCTGATTGAAAACAGCAGGAGTATATTTAGAGGGCAAGTTGGTTAGGATAATATCTATGAGGGTGCCCATGTTTACGGATTTAGGATTGTACCTGGTGGGTTCCTTGATGATTTGTGTGAGATTGAGGGCATCTAGCTTAGATTGTAGGACTGCCGGGGTGTTAAGCATATCCCAGTTTAGGTCACCTAACAGAATGAACTCTGAAGCTCGATGGGGGGCGATCAATTCACAAATGGTGTCCAGGGCACAGCTGGGAGCGGAGGGGGGTCGATAGCAGGCGGCAACAGTGAGAGATTTATTTCTGGAGAGATTAATTTTAAAAATTAGAAGTTCTAACTGTTTGGGTATAGACCTGGAAAGTAGGACAGAACTTTGCAGGCTATCTCTGCAATAGATTGCAACTCCTCCCCTTTTGGCAGTTCTATTTTGATGGAAAATGTTATAGTTGGGTATGCAAATCTCAGAATATTTGGTGGCCTTCCTAAGCCAGGATTCAGACACGGCAAGGACATCAGGGTTGGCGGAGTGTGCTAAAGCAGTGAGTAAAACAATCTTAGGTAGGAGGCTTCTGATGTTGACATGCATGAAACCAAGGCTTTTTCGATCACAGAAGTCAACAAATGAGGGTACCATGCAGGGCCTGGGTTTACCTCCACATCACCCGAGGAACAGAGGAGGAGTAGTATGAGGGTACGGCTAAAGGCTATCAAAACTGGTTGCCTAGAGCATTGGGGACAAAGAATAAAAAGAGCGATTTCTGGGCGTGGTAGAATATATTCAGGGCATAATGTGCAGACGAGTATGGTGGGGTGCGGGTACAGCGGAGATAAGCCCAGGCACTGAGTGATGATAAGAGAGGTTGTATCTCTGGACATGCTGGTTATAATGGGTGAGGTCACCACATGTGTGGGAGGTGGGACAAAGGAGGTATCAGAGGTATGATGAGTGGAACTAGGGGCTCCATTGTAAACTAAAACAATGACAACTAACCTAAACAACAGTATACAAGGCATATTGACGTTTGAGAGAGACATACAGCGAGGCATAAAGTAATCACAGGTGTTGATTGGGAGAGCTAGCTGAGACAACAATGGGTGAGACAACAGCAGCTAATCAGCTAAAACAACAACAACAGGTAAAATGGCGATGATTGAGCAGAGAGGGTCGGTTAACTACACACAGAGCCTGAGTTTGAGGCTGGGGCCGACAAATAAACAGAATGGAGTACCGTGATTGATGAACAGTCCAGCAGGCATCAGCTATGTAGCCAAGTGATCATAGGGTCCTGCCTGATAATATTGACAAATATGTTATTGGGAGCATTTTATGTTTAAGATGTCAGCATCATTTTATTTTAATTCATTTTGGAGTAGAATGTCCTTATAAAAAGTCACCAAAACGGACTTTCTCACTGTCATTATCCCCCCCAAAATGACATAATTAATTGAAATGACCATTGAACAGCATTAGGTATTCATTATTTGTTTCTTTGGGATCATTAGAACTGCATATTTGTACCATTTTGGTTTTCTTAGACACCCAGCTCCCTTCTTTTGGGATTTGCAGACCACGGCTACATCTTGTCTTACACAGAGTAGCTGCTAGTTGGCCTACATTCAGAGCCTGAATCGAAACTGAATTGTTTCATTTAACTTTGTTTGACCTTGTGATTTTATCTGTTCATTGAAACTGTTTGTGCCTCGGGCATTATTCAAAACGAATTTGGAAGTGATTGGATCAGCAAGTGTGCACCACCTTAGTTACAATGTTTGTGATGGTATCCTTTTACAGTTTCACAATAATATATTCTTGCCCTCCTTGTTTTATGTTTACAGCAACATGGCAGCACAGCCTTTATGCAGGTATGGTGAAGACAGAAAGAAATTGGGTAAATCAAGTTTTGTTGGTTTAATTCTGAATCTCTCTGGCCTATTCAATGGGTGACTATACTGAATTTCATGTAATGGAGTATAATGTCGCAATGTTTTTCAGCTTCTCTAGAAGTTTGACTGAAGAACCACTTCAGTGAAAAGGATTCAATGGATTTCAGTATGGCTGAACAAGTCGAAATCAAGGTATATAACAAATAATAAACAATCTCTCCACAATATGCTGTTTTTTAAGAAAAACTAAAACTACATACAGCTTTCTGCTTGGTTTATACAGTATACACATCAGTTATGTTCTGCTTGTGGTCATAGTTTTAGATGGGATAAAACTCTGTTAAATCAGCTGTCAATAATCTTATTGTTAACATCCATATACAGTGGCTTATACATTTGAATGAAATTTGACTATTTTATTTCAGAATGAAGAGGAAGGCAAACCAACTGACCTGCCAGATGAGATTAAGGATTGGAATAAACATCACGTGACACAATGGGCTCTCGACAAGGCTTGTGTGGATGGTGAATCTGCAAATATCTTGCTTCAGCAGAACATTAATGGGCCCAGTCTTTTACTCTTAGAAAAATCTGATTTACTAGAGGTGGGTGTCATACTGGGGCCTGCAAAGTTGATCATTCACAAGTGGGATGAACTTTTGAAATTTAAGAAAGAGCAGTTGAGTAGCCCAACAACAAATCAGTCTGGGAGACCGTGCAAGCCGTACCCTTTTCATCGACACCATGATGCCTGCAGATACAAAGCGAACAGCGTTCTTGATGTAACAGAATCCGGTGCATCAGACTATATCGAACCCTGTCATGAATATAAAGGATACATCCATATGTCAGAGGCAGCTGTAGAGAGCAAAATGGAAAAGTTAACTGATGAGGTTATTCGATTTGCAGCAGCCTGCATGAATAGCCGCACTAATGGCACCATACATTTTGGAGTTGGTGACAAGCCAGACTTTGTTCATGGGGAAGTTTTGGGAGTTAGCGTCCTGGATAAAGAGGCATATGTCAATGCTCCGCCACAAGCCATTGAGGGTCATTTTGAGTATAGACATATCCAGACAGCCAAGATGTGCATCAAACCACCTCGATTTGTTGAGGTTCTCAACCCTGATATGACATCCTCAGAGAAGTATGTGATAGAAGGCCAGCATCCCGGAGTCGCCTCTTCACTTGACATTAAGACTGGTGTTTTGCGGGTACTATTTAATGAAGCTGCCAGTTGAGGACTTGTGAGGTGTCTATGTTCACCAACTCGTTATCACAGGGCTCTCTCCCCCAGACGCTAACCCAAGCCTCCATCTCGTATACTTAAGAAAGATAAAGATCCGGCGGAATGTGGTGGATATCGGCCCATTTCACTTTTGAACGCTTATGTTAAATTATTAGCTAAGGTTCTAGCATGTCAGTTGGAACCCTGCCTTCAGGATCTCATATCTGATGATCAAACGGGTTTCATTAAAGGGTGACAACTGTTTTCCAATGTACGACGGCTTTTGAAAATTATCCTGTCTCCTATCTCCCCAGACCCCCAAAAAGTTGTTTCTCTTGATGCGGAGAAGGCTTTCGACCGGGTGGAGTGTGATTATTTATTTAAGATTTTGAGAAGATTTGGTTTTGGGTCCAATTTCATCTCATGGATACGTCTGCTCTATTCTGCTCCTACGGCTAGTGTACACACAAACTTGCAACATTCAGAATACTGACCCCTCTCCAGAGGGACCCATCAAGGGTGCCTTATGTCCCCGATCCTTTTTGCTTTTGCGATAGAACCACATTCCTTGGTCTTGAATTTATCACCATCATTCACTGGAATCCACTGAGCTGGTGAAAAGCACAAAGTGTCACTGTATGCAGATGATCTACTATTACATACAGTTGAAGTCGGAGGTTTACATACACTTAGGTTAGAGTAATTAAAACTTGTTTTTCAACCACTTCACAAATTTCTTGTTAACAAAGTATAGGTTTGGCAAGTCGGTTAGGACAACAACAAAAAATTGCACAAGTAAAAATGTTTTTTACTTGTGCATGACACAAGTAATTTCTCCAGCAATTGTTTGCAGACAGATTATTTCACTTATAATTTACTGTATCACAATTCCAGTGGGTCAGAAGTTTACATGCACTAAGTTGACTGTGCCTTTAACCAGCTTGGAAAATTCCAGAAAATTATGTCATGGCTTTAGAAGCTTTTGATAGGCTAATTGACATCATTTGAGTCAATTGGAGGTGTACCTGTGGATGTATTTCAAGGCCTACCTTCACACTCAGTGCCTCTTTGCTTGACATCATGGGAAAATCAAAAGGAATCAGCCAAGACCTCAGAAAAAAATTGTAGACCTCCACCACAAGTCTGGTTCATCCTTGGGAGCTATTTCCTAACACCTGAAGATACCACATTCATCTGTACAAACAATAGTGCGCAAGTATGAACACCATGGGACCACGCATCCATCATACCGCTCAGGAAGGATACTGTTAAGGGAATTTTTTTAATCAATGATGACTAATTATGTATACATTTCAATCAGGACGGACTAATCAGAATACTATAATGTTACCGAATATGTACTAATCAGAATACTATTATGTTACTGTATATGTATGAATTTTATTTTTAATCTTAGTACTGAATATAATGTGTGTAAATATAATCAAGAATTAGAACAATGACTGTCTGTACCATGGTAGAAATTAATGAACTTATAGCCAGTCTGGCTAGAAGGCTTATCTACACAAACTGACCTTGGCTCAGTCATATATTATCTTAATAGGGAGAGACATGTGAGAACCATACAGCCATTGTACTAGAGAGGAGATGACACGGGCTAGTACTGAAACTAATGACGTCATTTTCAGTTTATAACCTGTGGTAAAATGTGTAATGAGCAGTACTCTCGTGAATAAAAGCTGCTGGTTGACTTTAAGACTGGGCTCTGTCCATTTTATACAAATAAGGGTCATACAAATCCTTGTGAATTGACAGAGTGTTTGGATTTTAATTGGGTTATGATACCGAGTGCTTTGGAGTTATTTAACAAATAATAATTTCTACAAACATCAGTGCATTTAGAAACACATTAATCTAAATGTTTACTGGATAGCTGCACTGCACATATAAACATAAAACAATTATATCAATATAATTTAAAAAACAAACAGTAAAACAGTCAAATAAAATTGGAATGCATATACTAAATGGTAAAACCAAGGAAAAATAAGCATTAGCCCTGTACAAACAGTAAATCAAACTTGGAATGCATATAGTACTAACAGTAAATCAAACTTGGAATGCATATAGTACTAACAGTAAATGGTAAAACCTCAAGAAGAACAGCAAAACAGTACAAACAGTCAAATGAAATTGGAACACATATACAGAGTAGTAATAGTAAATGGTAAAATAGTCATATTTCCTTACTCAATATTAAATCTAAATATGTGCTTGAAAGAAATACATCCTGGAGTCTTTGCTAGAGATATAATATTGCAACAATGTGACAAAAACCCAGATTAGATCATGTATACAGTACATTTTATATTTACACTACCAGTCAAAAGTTTTAGAACACCTACTCATTCAAGGGTTTTAATTTATTTTGACTATTTTCTACATTGTAGAATAATAGTGAAGACATCAAAACTATGAAATAACACATATGGTATCATGTCGTAACCAAAAAAGTGTTAAACAAATCCAAATATATTTTATATTTGAGATTCTTCAAATAGCCACCCTTCGACTTGATGACAGCTGTTGGCATTCTCTCAACCAGCTTCACGAGGTAGTCACCCAAAATGGAATTTCTTTCCTTATTAATGTGTTTGAGACAGTTGCGGTTGAGATCAGTTGTGTTGTGACAAGGTAGGGGTGGTATACAGAAGATAGCCCTATTTGGTAATAGATTGAGTACATATTATGACAAGAACAGCTCAAATAAGCAAAGAGAAACGACAGTCCATCATTACTTTAAGACATGAAGGTCAGTCAATACGGAACATTTCAAGAACTTTGAAAGTTTCTTCAAATGCAGTCGCAAAAACCATCCAGCGCTATGATGAAACTGGCTCTCATGAGGACCGCCACAGGAATGGAAGACCCAGAGTTACCTCTGTTGCATAGGACAAGTTCATTAGAGTTACCAGTCTCAGAAATTGCAGCCCAAATAAATGATTCACAGAGTTTAAGTAACAGACACATCTCAACATCAACTGTTCAGAGGAGACTGTGTGAATCAGGCCTCCGTGGTCGAATTGCTGCAAAGAAAACACTACTAAAGGACACCAATAATAAGAAGAGACATGCATGGACATTAGACCAGTGGAAATTTGTCCTTTGGTCTGGAATCCAAATTGGAGATTTTTGGTTCCAACCGCCGTGTCTTTGTGAGATGCGGTGTGGGTGAATGGATGATCTCTGCATGTGTGGTTCCCATCGTGAAGTATGGAGGAGGAGGAGTTTATGGTGTAAGGGTGCTTTGCTGATGACAGTCTGTGATGTATTAGAATTCAAGGCACCCTTAACCAGCATGCCTACCACAACATTCTGCAGTGATACGCCATCCCATCTGGTTTGGGCTTAGTGGGACTATCATTTGATTTTCAACAGGACAATGACCCAACACACCTCAAGGCTGTGTAAGGGCTATTTGACCAAGAATGAGAGTGATGGAGTGCTGCATCAGATGACCTGGCCTCCACAATCCCCCGACCTCAATCAAATTGAAATGGTTTGGGAGGAGTCAGACTGCAGAGTGAAGGAAAAGCAGCCAACAAGTGCTCAGCATATGTGGGAACTCCTTCAAGACTGTTGGAAAAGCATTCCAGAAGAAGCTGGTTGAGAGAATGCCAAGAGTGTGCAAAGCTGTCATCAAGTTGAAGGGTGGCTATTTTAAGAATCTCAAATATAAAATATATTTTAATTTGTTTAACACTTTTTTTGGTTACTGCATGATTCCATGTGTTATTTCATAGTTTTGATGTCTTTTCTATTATTCTACAATGTAGAAAATAGTAAAAATAAAGAAAAACCCTTGAATGAGTAGGTGTTCTAAAACTTTTGACCGGTAGTGTACATTTTAGTCATTTAACAGACACAGTTAGTGCATTCATCTTAAAATAGCTACATGGAACAGCCTCATATCAGTCATAGTTAGCTACTTTGAGGAAAAATGTACTATCAGCAAAGTCAGAGTTAAAAGGGTAAAAGGGGGAGATAAAGTGTGAGTGTTAGTTAATGTTAACAGTAGGTTTATAATAGGATTCAATGTTGAACCAATTTTTAACACTTTGGCCGGGATTGCATCCGTTACGCTGTTCTAGATGTTCAATATATGTCAAAAGCCAGTGGGCCCTTCATTGAGAAACCAATGACAAAAGACACATTTTCTCCCTCGATTTTTCCACAAAGCTGGCTTTTGAACATTGGAATGACTTCAATCTTTGAGCCTGTGTTCAAGGGAACTGCCAAAATAAATGCTCTTTGAACCCATCCTGTCACCCTGCAAAGGAGCTCCTTGACCCTCTCATGCTTCCATATTTTTCCATTTTCCCAGAGCGAAGCAAAGTTTTCTTGTGGGCTTACACACCTCTCAAGTTCTCCAAGGTGGATAAGACGGTCATAGCCCTGTTTCTTCCCCAAGAAGAAATGGACAACAGGCGACTTTCCATTCAACACAGATTTCATCTCATTCCAGAATGATGTCTTTATCTGTGACACATAGCTTCCCAACTTCTGAGACTCCACAGTGTGTGACATAAAGTTCTGGTGTGGCCACAGCAGAGCTACAGCAATGAAGTGCAATGCCAAGGTCTCACCAGATGGGATTTGACCTTGAAGAACCTGGCAAAGAAGATCAATGAGGATCTTATACGGGCGAAGGTGTTGAGATTCAGGTTTGACACAGCTTAGCACAACATTGGCATAGATGAAATTGACCATTTCTCTCACGCTCCTTTCAGGAGTTTTACTCAGAATTAAGTCATACTGCCGGACTATCTTTACCATCATGTCAGTTGAGGTAACATTAGAGAGACAATTTAGAATCCCAGAGTAAGTATCAGCTTTTCTCATCTCCAAAAATTGCCTTGCCTTGTGAATTTGGAGCATGATGCTCAGGTTCTTGTTTTTCATTAATTCTGTGGAATCTGTCTTGCAAAAGAGGTCACTGTATCTTTGAAAGCACTGGAAGAGCTCCTGTCGAGTTCTTTCCTCTCGACTGTCTTTCAGGGTGAACCTGGGACCCAAGTTGACATAAAAGCTGTCAAGAAAATCAAAGTGCTTCTTCATGTTATGTTTAAGGTTGCACAGAAGACCTTCAAATTGACTGAGAATGTGGTAATATGAGGCATGTTTGTTGAGTCTGGAATCATTCCTCACAACATCTTGGATTGTAATTTTGCTAGACAGAACTTCACTCAGAATGTCATGACGAACATTGCCTGAAGAAAACACTGGACATTTTTCCAGTATTTTGATGATGATGACTGCAACCTGAATTTCTCCAAGGCACCCTGCAGTGTTGAAAGGGCTGTTGTCTCTCTTGTTTTGTACTCTCAGAGTAGCCTCCTTCTTTGCAATGTTCTGTGTATCCCTGAAGGCCTCTGTTGCTGACTGGGCCATTATAAGATAGCCTTTGAGCCTTTCAGGTCTTATGGGATCTTCTTTGTCACTTTGTATTTCACTCTTTAGCTCATGCTTGATCACTTGTGCAGATGTGTCAGAAATGTAGGAGTTATCCCTGGAAAGATCTTTCGCATTCTTTGCCCAGTCCTTTGCCTCCCTGAAATCCTTTTTCTTCAGGTATTGGTATCTGGCAAGAAGCTGAGAGATGACAGCATCTTTTTCAAAGCGCTTGGCTGCATTGAATAGAACATTTTCTTCAACACCTGGTGTCTCATTTGCAATATCCTGGATGAGAGGTGAAAATTTAGAATTTTCACCCTTGACTGAGTGATGTCTTTTCACTAACATGGTGTGAACATCCTTCATGAGTTTATCTTTGCCCTGTATGCACTCATAAAGCTTGTTTGTGGTGAGCAGTAGATCAGTGATCTCAGCTTTGGTTACACTGTATGTGGTTGTAAGCTCCTTCAAACAGTGCACGGCCATGCTTGAGTGGATCATTCTCACTGCCTCGAATACAACCTTAGCCTCCTCTGTGCAGCAGGTCACTAGAGTGGAAAACTTCCCAAATCCAGCCTTAACATCAGAGGACCCACTATGGGGCTTGGTCTGGAGGCCAAGAAACTCTTCACAGAGAGAGACTGAGAGTGTTGCACCCTTGCAGTAGACATTCAACAAGACCAGAACAGCAATGAGTTGTGCATGTTTGTGATTTATGTTGAAGCTCTTTAGGGTGTTGCGAGCCACACCCTGTATATACTCGGGTGAAAAGTTCTTCTTCATGATCATGAAAGCGTAGAATGTGTCTGCATTCTTGTAGGTCTTCTCAATCTCCTCCAGTTTTTTCTCGAACTGCCTCTGCTCCATTTCAGAGAGGTTATTGCCAATGAACACAGTGCCTTCAGTTGATTCAGTCTTCTCCCAAGACTCAGTCCTCATGCAATTGAGTAGAATGACCTGAGGGGACCTAGATCCAATGTCCTTCTTGACACATTCCTTCTCAATAAGCTGCTGCAAATCATATGCGTCATCAATCTCCTCAAAGTCATCTAGCATGAGCAACACAGGAATCCGGGGAGATTGTTCTTTTGTCTCATACATCAGTAGCTTGACCACCTGCTCTGCTACAACAACATGATCCGCGGTTCTGTCCCTCAGAACAGCACAACGGAACTTGTCTTTCAGTGCCCATAATATATGCATAGCTAGTGTAGTTCCACCACATCCTGGGACATGCAAAAGTTTGAAGGACACACAAGCTTTTCTCAAAGAGTTCAAAGCTGGTAGGACAGTGTTCATGATGAAGTCAAACTTGTCCCGTTTGATGAATGGCATGGATCCTGGCTGCTCAGAGAAATAGAAGTTCCACCATAACACCTTTCCTCCTTTGTAGAACTTCTCCTGTATGATGGCCTTGTCTTCATTTCCTCCCTCACACTGATTCACACACAGAACATTCAGGATGTCTAGGCTGCCCTCTTCTTTCTTTGTTAACATCACTTTGCTGCCTCCTCCACAGGGTAGGAAACGGCTGGATTTCCGGTTGTCTGACCACAGGCTGAGGACGGTGCCGTTAACTTCAGCAAAACTGAGCTCATAGATTGATCTTGCTTTAATGTCTAATCCATAGCGGGATTCAATCAGGTCCCTCCAGCAGGTGAATGCTTCTTCATTTTCACAGATGCAAAGTATTTGCTCTGTTCCTCTGAGCTCCTGCCAGAATGTGCTGAAGGTCTCAAGCAGAGGGTCCATTTTCTCACTCACAGTAGACAGCAATATAAAAATAACCAGGAATCTCTTGTGTGGTAGCACATCTTTCCGACACAGAAATGAAATCACATTTCGTACAGACGCTCCTTTCTCTATTAACCAGTCATCTACATCTGAGGGTCTCTCTCTTTCGATTCCCCCATTGCAGAGGATCCAGCTGGTGTTTCGAGTCAGTTTTAGCTTGCTAGCAATGTCCTCGACAGCCTCTGTGATTTTATATTGTACTGGCAAGTGGATATTTATTGTACTCTGGTCTTCAAAGTGCTTCATCAATCCATGTTTTTCCGACTCAGGGTCAAAGTCCAAAACAGCAGTTGGGTTTAGTTCAGGAATAAATCCCAGGGATTCCAATTGAACTAAATGTGATTTGTTTGTCACTATCAAATACCGCTCGAAGTGGGACTTGTCTAAGGATTGGGATCCACCTGTTATCATTTCACTTAGTCTGGAGCCCTGGACACTACTTTTAACCACACTAAGGCGATTTTCCTCCGCTTGTTTTCTTAGCAGTGACAGCTGTGGCACATCGTCGAGAAACCTATTGTATTCTTCCTTTGGCTTGGCAGAAGTGGTTAGTGCAAGGAGATCCCTGCTGCTGCTGTGATCACGAATGAAGAATAGTTTTTTCTCCTCTTTCTCTTTCTCTTTGCTTTTGGACTTCCTCTTTGATTTCCTTGTATCCAAGCGGAAAACGTGATAGAAGTTCTCTTGACAGATCACAAAGTCTGGCACGATGTCCACTTCTATCACATACTTCTCTGAGGATGTCATATCAGGATTGAGAACCTCAACAAATCGAGGTGGTTTGATGCACATCTTGGCTGCCTGGATATGTTTATACTCAAAATGACCCTCAATGGCTTGTGGCAGAGCATTGACATATGCCTCTTTGTCCGGGACGCTAACTCCCAAAACTTGCCCATGAACAAAGTCTGGCTTGTCACCAACTCCAAAATGTATGGTGCCATTAGTGCGGCTATTCATGCAGGCTGCTGCAAATCGAATAACCTCATCAGTGAACTTTTCCATTTTGCTCTCTACAGCTGCCTCTGACATATGGATGTATCCTTTATATTCATGACAGGGTTCGATATAGTCTGATGCACCGGATTCTGTTACATCAAGAACACTGTTCGCTTTGTATCTGCAGGCATCATGGTGTCGATGAAAAGGGTACGGCTTGCACGGTCTCCCAGACTGATTTGTTGTTGGGCTACTCAACTGCTCTTTCTTAAATTTCAAAAGTTCATCCCGCTTGTGAATGATCAACTTTGCAGGCCCCAGTGTGACACCCACCTCTAGTAAATCAGATTTTTCTAAAAGTAAAAGACTGGGCCCATTAATGTTCTGCTGAAGCAAGATATTTGCAGAATCACCATCCACACAAGCCTCGTTGAGAGCCCATTGTTTCACGTGATGTTTATTCCAATCCTTAATCTCATCTGGCAGGTCAGTTGGTTTGCCTTCCTCTTCATTCTGAAAATAAATAGGCTGATTTGATTGAAATTCATAAGCCGTAAAGATGTTAACAACAAAATCATTCACAATTGAGCAGGTTTACTCAACATTTGTTGGTGTTTTAGCGCATATTCATCTCTACCCACAAGCCAAATATGTGATGTGTATACTACTACTGCAAAGAGTGTGCAAAGCTGTCATCAAGGCAAAGGGTTGCTATTTGAAGAATCTCAAATATAAAACATTTTGATTTGTTTAACACTTTTCCGGTTACTACATGATTCCATTCGTGTTATTTCATAGTTGTGATGTCTTCAATATTATTCTACAATGTAGAAAATGGTCCAAATAAATACAAATCCTTGAATGACTAGGTGTTCTAAAACGATTTACTGGTAGTGTATATATAGAGTTGAATCAGGAAGTTTACATACACTTTAGCCAAATACATTTAAAACTCAGTTTTTCACAATTTCAGACATTTAATCCTATTAATAATTCCCCGTCTTAGGTCAGTTAGGATCACCACTTTATTTTAAGAATGTGAAATGTCAGAATAATAGTAGAGAGAATGATTTATTTCAGCTTTTATTTCTTTCATCACATTCCCAGTGCGTCAGAAGTTTACATACACTCAATTAGTATTTGGGTAGCATTGCCGTTAAAATGTTAAACTTGGGTCAAACGTTTCAGGTAGCCTTCCACAAGCTTCCCACAATAAGTTGGGTGAATTTTGGCCCATTCCTCCTGACAAAGCTGGTGTAACGGAGTCATGTTTGTAGGCCTCCTTGCTCGCACACTTTTTTTCAGTTCTGCCTACACATTTTCTATAGGATTGAGGTCAGGGCTTTGTGATGGCCACTCCAATACCTTGACTTTGTTGTCCTTAAGCCTTTTCGCCACAACTTTGGAAGTATGCTTGGGGTCATTGTCCATTTGGAAGACCCATTTGCGATCAAACTTTAACTTCCTGACTGATGTCTTGAGATGTTTCTTCAATATATCCACATAATTTTCCTGCCTCATGGTGCCATCTATTTTGTGAAGTGCACCAGTCCCTCCTGCAGCAAAGCAACCCCACAACATGATACCCCCCCCCCCCCCCCCCCGCTTCACGTTTGGGATGCTGTTCTTTGGCTTGCAAGCCTCTCCCCCCCTTTTCCTCCAAAAATAACGATGGTCATTATGGCTTAACAGTTCTATTTTGTTTCATCAGACCAGAGGACATTTCTCCAAAAAGTATGATCTTTGTCCCCATGTGCAGTTGCAAACCGTAGTCTGGCTTTTTTATGGTGGTTTTGGAACAGTGGCTTCTTCCTTGCTGAGCAGCTTTTCAGGATATGTCGATATAGGACTCGTTTTACTGTGGATATAGATACTCTTGTACCTGTTTCTTCCAGCATCTTCACAAGGTCCTTTGCTGTTGTTCTGGGATTGAATTGCACTTCTCACACCAAAGTACGTTCATCTCTAAGAGACAGGGGAGCACTGGAGCTCTGGTGCGCAACCTTGGCACCACTTCTCCAGGCTGGACAACTACTCTAGCCCGGATCCTCCAGGGTGAAGGCACAGGTTGAACCGGGCTGTGGGTAAGCACGGGAGATCTAGTGCTTACTACACACACCTCTCCCTTAGGCTCCACTCCCACAGTTGCCCGGCACGAGCGGAGCGCAGGCAGAGGACGCACTGCACCCTCCCAGCGCACCGGAGACACAGCACGCAGAGCCGGCGCAGGATAACCTGGACCAAAACTGCGTACCGGCGACCAGACCCGCTGAGCAGGCACCATACGCCCTGGCTCAATGCCCACACTCGCATGGCACTTACGGGGGGCTGCCCTATAGCGCACTGGGCTATGGACACGCACTGGCGACACCATGCGCTTAACCGCATAACACGGTGCCTGACCAGTAATGCGCTGCTTATAATAAGCACGAGGCGTGAGCTCAGGTCTGCTACCTGGCTTAGTACCACACCTCGTGTGCCCCCCCCAAAAAAATTTTTTGGGGCTGCCTCTCGTACCTGTCGCACTGCCGTGCTGGCTCCTTAGATTGCCGCCGCTCAGCTCTCGCTGCCTCCAGCTCTGCTTTGGGGCGGCGATTTTCCCCAGCCTGTGCCCAGGGTCCCTCTCCGTCTGCCTCTGCTCTCCTAGCTGCCTCCACCTGTTCCCATGGAAGGCGATCCTTTCCCGCCAGGATCTCCTCCCAGGTGTAGCAACCCTTGCCGTCCAATACATCCTCCCATGTCCATTCCTCCTGTGATGCTGGCCGCTGTTGTTGCTGCTGCTGCTGCTGTCGTCGCTGCTGTTTTTTACCATGCCGCTTGGTCCGATTTGGGTGGGTGATTCTGTAATGAATTTCCTCCTCTTCTTCCGAAGAGGAGAGGCGAAACGGATCAGAGGACCAATGCGCGGCGTGGTAAGTGTCCATGGTTCTTTTTAATACGTTAAGGTACACATGAACAACTGACTACAAAAAACAATAAATGTGAACTCAAAACAGTCCTATCTGGTGCAATCACAGAGACAGAAACAATCACCCACAAACACACAGTGAAACCCAGGCTACCTAAGTATGATTCTCAATCAGAGACAACTAATGACACCTGCCTCTGATTGAGAACCATACTAGGCTGAAACATAGAAATGCCCAAAACATAGATAAACAAACATAGACTGTGCACCCAACTCACGCCCTGACCATACTAACTAAATACAAAACACAGGAAATACAGGTCAGAACGTGACACCTGTCTTCGTACAAATCCAAATAACTTCACAGATCTTCGTTGTAAAGGGTTTAAACACCGTTTCCCATGCTTGTTCAATGAACCATAAACAATTAATGAACATGCACCTGTGGAACGGTCGTTAAGACACTAACAGCTTACAGACGGTAGGCAATTAAGGTCAGTTATGAAAACTTTGGACACTAAAGAGGCCTTTCTACTGACTCTGAAAAACACCAAAGGAAAGATGCCCAGGGTCCCTGCTCATCTGCATGAACGTGCCTTAGGCATGCTGCAAGGAGGCATGAGGACGGCAGATGTGACCAGGGCAATAAATTGCAATATCCATACTGTGAGACGCCTAAGACAGCGCTATAGGGAGACAGGACGGACAGCTGATCGTCCTCGCAGTGGCAGACCACGTGTAACAACACCTGCACAGGATCGGTACATCCGAACATCACCTGTGGGGAAGGTACAGGATGGCAACAACAACTGGCTGAGTTACACCAGGAACGCACAATCCCTCCATCAGTGCTCAAACTGTCCGCAGTAGGCTGAGAGAGGCTGGAGTGAGGGCTTGTAGGCTTGTTCTAAGGCAGGTCCTCACCAGACATCACCGGCAACAACAGGGCCTATGGGCACAAACCCACCGTCGCTGGACCAGACAGGACTCGCGTTCATCGTCGAAGGAATGAACGTTACACCGAGGCCTGTACTCTGGAGCAGGATCGATTTGAAGGTGGAAGGTCCGTCATGGTCTGGGGCCGTGTGTCACAGCATCATCGGACTGAGCTTGTTGTCATTGCAGGCAATCTCAACGCTGTGCGTTACAGGGAAGACATCCTCCTCCCTCATGTGCTACCCTTCCTGCAGACTCATCCTGACATGACCCTCCAGCATGACAATGCCACCAGCCATACTGCTCGTTCTGTGCGTGATTTCCTGTAAAACAGGAATGTCAGTGTTCTGCCATTGCCCGGATCTCAATCCCATTGAGTACGTCTGGGACCTGTTGGATCGGAGGATGAGGTCTAGGACCATTCCCGCAGAAATGTTCGGGAACTTGCAGGTGCCTTGGTGGAAGAGTGAGGTAACATCTCACAACAAAAACTTGCAAATCTGGTGCAGTCCATGAGGGGAAGATGCACTGCAGTACTTAATGCAGCTGGTGGCCACCAGATACTGACTGTTACTTTTGATTTTGAACCCCCCTTTGTTCAGGGACACATTATTCCATTTCTATTCGTCACATGTCTGTGGAACTTGTTCAGTTTATGTCTCAGATGTTGAATCTTGTTATGTTCATACAAATATTCACACATGTTAATTAAGTATGCTGAAAATAAACGCAGTTGAAAGTGAGAGGAGTTTATTTTTTTCTGATACACACACACACACACACACACACACACACACACACACACACACACACACACACACACACACACACACACACACACACACACACACACACACACACACACACACACACACACACACACACACACACACACACACACACACACACACACACACACACACACTTACATTCAAAAGTTTAGGGTCACTTAGAAATGTCCTTGTTTTCAAAAGAAAAGCAAAAAAAAGCAGATGCCTCACAAGTCCTCAACTGGCAGCTTCATTAAATAGTACCCACAAAACACCAGTCTCAATTTTAACAGTGAAGAGGCGACTCCGAGATGCTGGCCTTCTTGGCAGAGTTGCAAAGAAAAAGCCATATCTCAGACTGGCCAATAGAAAGAAAAGATTAAGATGGGCAAAAGAACACTGGACAGAGGAACTCAGCATCCCGGAGTCGCCTCTTCACTGTTGACGTTGAGACTGGTGTTTTGCTGGTACTATTTAATGAAGCTACCAGTTGAGGTCTTGTGAGGCATCTGTTTCTCAAACTAGACTCTCTAATATACTTGTCCTCTAGATCAGTTGTGCACCGGGGACTGCCACTCCTCTTTCTATTCTGGTTAAAGCCAATTTGCGCTATTCTGTGAAGGGAGTAGTGCACAGCGTTGTACGAGATCTTCAGTTTCTTTGCAATTTCTCAGACACAATAGCCTTCATTTCTCAGAACAAGAATAGACTGACGAGTTTCAGAAGAAAGTACTTTGTTTCTGGCCATTTTGAGCCTGTAATCGAACCCACAAATGCTCATTCTCCAGATACTCAACTAGTCTAAAGAAGGCCAATTTTATTGCCGCTTTAATCAGAACAACAGTTTTCAACTGTGCTAACATAATTGCAAAAGTGTTTTCTAATGATCAATTAGCCTTTTAAAATTATAAACTTGGATTAGCTAACACAACGTGCCATTGGAACACAGGAGTGATGGTTGCTGATAATGGGCCTCTGTACGCCTATGTAGATAATCCATAAAAAATCTGCCGTTTCCAGCTACAATAGTCATTTACAACATTAAACATTTCTACACTGTATTTCTGATCCATTTAATGTGATTTTAATGGACAAAAAATGTGCCTTGCTTTCAAAAACAAGGACATTTCTAATTGACCCCAAACTTTTGAACGGTAGTGTATATATACAGTACCAGTCCAAAGTTTGTACACCTACTCATTCAAGGTTTTTTCTTTATTTTGTTACTATTTTCTAGAATAATAGTGATGACATCAAAACTATGAAATAACACACATGGAATCATGTAGTAAACAGAAAATTGTAAAACTGGTACAGTAAATATTATTCTTATTTTAGTTATGAATTAGATGATAAATACCTCCATTTGGACTTGTTCAGCCTTACTGAAATCCTTTGGATCCTTGTCAGTGAACTGGTTTCTCAGTCAAACTGATGGAAAAATAGAAAAATAGTTTAGTACATGAAATGCAATATAGTCAGTCACCCATTGAATAAGCCAGAGAGAAATACCATGAAACAAAAAACGTGATTTACCACTTTGTTTTCTGTTTTCACCATTTCCGCATAAATGCTGTGCTGCTGTGTAGCTGCAACATGCTGTAAACATAAAACCAGGAAGGGTAGATTATATTATTGTGAAACTGTAAGGATACCACCACAAACATTCTAACCAAGGTGTGGCGCACTCGCTGATCCAATCGCTTTAATGCCCCTCATTACAGACACAATCAGTTTCAATGAATATATTAAATCATGAAGTGAAACAAAAGTGAAATGAAGCAATTCAGTTTGGATTCAGTCTCTGAATGCTTACTATATAGCAGCCACTCTGTATAAGGCAAGATGTGGTTGTGAAAATCAGGTTGGTTCAGGAGAGAATAGACAAAACCGCAAATGTACGTCTGATTTAAAAAATGCATTACTTTTACCATGTCATTTCTAAGTACCAAGTAAATACCATGTAACAGAAATACAATCTTAACTGCTGTTCAGTAGTAATTTCAATTAAGATTAATTGATTCTTAAAAAATATAATTTAGGCCCATGTAAACAAACTGCCTTCTTGTTCAAATGTGTGTAAACATGTTGATCTCATGGGCTGTCCGTCATTGCAACCATACCAGCTCTCTCTATCAATTTGAGAGTGGTTACATTTCTCCAGACCCATTTCTCACTTTTATAGCAAGTGTGGCAGGGCTGCATCTTGGCTGAAACACGAACTAAGAGTGTTGAGAATTGAATTATTTAACTAAGAGTGTTGAGGCTTTACATGTTTAAAAAGTAGTGTAGGCCACCACTTTTCTTATAGTTTAGGCTTTATATGTTAGGCTTCTCAAGTTTAATATGCATCATGTCATTGATTTTCATAATGCGCGAAAATCGGTTCAAATAGGCGTTTTTAATGGCATTAACTCTATAAATGTATGTAATATCCGGATAATGTATAGCCTAACTGCAAGAGGTGTTCGATTCTTCAGACTGAACATATTTTACAATGTAAAACGTTGTCTATGTAGCCTATAACGTTATGTAAAACTGCAAACTTACCTTTCATTATTATAGCTTTCCTGACAGCAACATGGAAGAGTTTTCCGGTCTCACTGGTAAGCAGTCGGTGTGGAAATTGTCGAAAGAGAATAAACCTAAGAATGCGGAAGATGGGGACCGTGGTCTGTAGGAAATTTGGCAAGCTTTCTACTTCGCTGAAATATGGTGTAAATAACAGCAAGTCTTTCCAAACCAATTAAATTGAACACTAGTATAGAAATATTACAGATTTTCAAAGACTTAGTTGAAATAGGTATTTTAAACGAGTATGTGTTATACTGAAAAAATGGCATGCGGAGGTGAGCTTTAGCTGTCCGTCTCTTCTGGAAAAATTGTATTCCCTTCCTTCGACTTCCTCAATTCGGCGCGTTTCAGTTGAAACGAAACTTAATTTGAGGTGTATCTTACTAGTAAAAGTGGCTTCCCCAATCTCCTTATCTTCTGTCCTACATCTGTTCTACTGACCTGAAAATAATGGATATGCACTGATGATGTAGTGCTGTATTGAGTTTTATCCCCTGTTCTCTACACAAATTATATGAAAATCCAGACTAGGGATCTACTTTGCAAACATACAGTAACAGTCAAATGTTTGGACACACCTACTCATTCAAAGGTTTTTCTTTATTTGGACTATTTTCTACATTACAGAATAATAGTAAAGACATCACAACTAAGAAATAACATGGAATCATGTAGTAACCAAAAAAGTCTATGGAAAGGGCCTCCCGAGTGGCGCAGTGGTCTAAAGCTGTGACACTAGAGAACCTGGTTCAAATCCAGTTCTCTGCTGCAGCCATCCACGACTTGGAGACCCATGTGGGGGTGCACTATTGGCCCAGCATTGCCCGGGTTAGGGCAGGGTTTGGCTGGCAGGGATGTTCCTGACCCATCGCACACTAGTGACTCCAGTGGTGGGCCGGGCGCAATGCACACTGACACGGTCGCTAAGTGTATGGTGCTTCCTCCAACACATTGGTACGGATGGCTTCCGGGTTAAGCGGGTGTTGTGTCAAAAAGCAGTGTGGCTTGGCTGGGTTGTGTTTCGGAGGATGCACGGCTCTCGACGTTCGCCTCTCCTGAGTCTGTACGGCAGTTTCAGAGATGGGACAGATTCTTCAAATAGCCTCCCTTTGCCTCGATGACAGCTTTGCACACTCAGCATTCTCTCAACCAGCTTCACCTGGAATGCTTTTCCAACAGTCTTAAAGTTCCCACATATTCTGAGCATTTGTTGGCTGCTTTTCCTTCACTCTGCAGTTCAACTCATCCCAAACCATCTCAATTCGGTTGAAGTCAGGTGATTGTGGCGGCCAGGCAATCTGATGCAGCACTCCATCACTCTCCTTCTTGGTCAAATAGCCCTTACACAGCCTCGAGGTGTGTTGGGCCATTGTTCTGTTAAAAAACAAATGATAATCCCACTAAGCGCAAACCAGATGGGATGGCGTATTGCTACAGAATGCTGTGGTAGGCATGCTGGTTAAGTGTGCCTTGAATTCTAAATAAATCACTGACAATGTCACCATTACCCCCACACCATTACACCACCTCCTCCATGCTTTACGGTTGGAACCGTACATGCGGAGATCATCCGTTCACCACTCTGCGTCTCACAAAGACACAGCGGTTGGAACCAAAAATCGTAAATTTGGACTCATCAGACCAAAGAACAGATTTCCACCGGTCTAATGTCCATTGCTCGTGTTTCTTTGACCAAGCAAGTCTCTTCTTATTATTGTTGTCCTTTAGAAGAGGTTTCTTTGCAGCAATTTGACTATGAAGGCCTGGTTCACATAGTCTCTTCTGAACAGTTGATGTTGAGATGTGTCTGTCACTTGAACTCTGCATTTATTTGGGCTGGTAACTCTAATGAACTTATCATATGTAGCAGAGGTAACTCTGGGTCTTCTTTCCCTGTGGCGGTCCTCATGAGGGCCAGTTTCATCATAGCGTTTGATGGTTTTTGCAACTGCACTTGAAGAAACTTTAAAAGTTCTTGAAATGTTCCATATTGACTGACCTTCATCACTTAAAGTAATGATGGACTGTCATTTCTATTTGCTAATTTGAGCTGTTCTTGCCATCATATGCACTTGGTTTTTTACCAAATAGGGGCATCTTCTGTATACTACCCCTACCTTGTCACAACACAACTGATTGGCTCAAAGAAATTCCACAACCTTTAACAAGGAACACCTGTTAATTATATAAGATGGCGCCAAAGAACATGGCTGATGTTTTACATTCTCCCATTCAATTGTGCAATTGTGCAATTTTGTTATTTTTTTGCATATTTTCTTCTTCTTGAACTGCACTGTTGTTAAGGGCTTGTAAGTAAGCATTTCATGGTAAAGTCTACACTTGTTGTATTCGGCGCATGTGGCTAATAAAGTTTGATTGGAATTTAAAATCATTCCAGGTGACTACCTCATGAAGCTGGTTGAGAGAATGCCAAGAATGTGCAAAGCTGTCATCAAGGCTACTTTGAAGAATCTCAAATATAAAATGTATTTTGATTTTGATTTGTTTCACACTTTTTTGGGTTAGTACATGTGTAACGGATGTGAAACGGATAGCTTAGTTAGCGGTGTGCACTAAATAGCGTTTCAATCGGTTACGTCACTTGCTCTGAGACCTTGAAGTAGTAGTTCCCCTTGCTCTGCAAGGGCCGCAGCTTTTGTGGAGTGATGGGTAACGATGCTTCGAGGGTGACTGTTGTTGATGGTGTGCAGAAGGTCCCTGGTTCGCGCCCGGGTATGGGCGAGGGGACGGTTTAAAATTATACTGTTACATTGATGCTGTTGACCCGGATTGCTGGTTGCTGCGGAAAAAGGAGGAAGGTCAAAAGGGGGGTGAGTGTAACGGATGTGAAACGGCTAGTTTAGTTAGCGGTGTGCGCTAAATAGCGTTTCAATCGGTTACGTCACTTGCTCTGAGACCTTGAAGTAGTAGTTCCCCTTGCTCTGCAGACGCCGTGGCTTTTGTGGAGCGATGGGTAACGACGCTTCGTGGGTGACCGTTGTTGATGTGTGCAGAAGGTCCCTGGTTCGCGCCCGGGTATGGGCGAGGGGACGGTTTAAAATTATACTGTTACACATGATTCTATGTGTTATTTCATAGTTTTGATGTCTTCAATATTATTATACAATGTATAAAATAGTTAAAATAAAGATAAACCCTGGAATGAGTAGGTGTGTCCAAACTTTTGACTGGTACTGTACAACCTTGGTATATGCTGATATATTTCACTCATGCTGAAAGTTCAGACCTTTATTTGCAGACCATTCTTACCCTCCACATTCTCACATCAGGCCAACACTCAATGTCTTGCTACTGTATGGCTAAACATTTTTCGATATATTCCCCAAGCAAGTACCATAATAAATATATGACCGACTCTCCAGACAGAACGTCATTATCCAGACAGAACGTCTGGAGAATCTCAGGTATCTCCCAAATTAACCCTGTATCTTTTATTTGCCTCAGGTTTTAGTATATGTTATTTTGGTTTAATCATATATGTAGGCTACTATGGCCTTTCTGCATTTGATAGGCAGATTCTGTATTTTCAACAATGCAAGAAGACACATTGATGCAGTGACTAAAGTCGAAGAACTAGTTTATCATAGTGACATGAGGACTTGTCAAATATGTCACAGTATCCAACATTGGTGCTCCAGTTTACCCATAGTACAGCATAAGATTGCAGGCAGTGATCAACTGTTCTATGTGGTTCCATTGAATGAAGTGAGTCAAATCTAACTTGTACATTTCCAAAAACAGAGCACAATAATGCTGGCATCGGAGGCATCATGCTCTCTTTGAATAAGGACGCACTGCCCAAGTCTGACAGATGATGGCGCCTCAAGCACAAGAGGGGACTAACAGGTACCCTAAAAGAAGAAGTTACTTTTTTTTGTAGCAGGTTAGGAGAATTTAGGCATACGGTTAGGAGAATGAACGTAGCAGGTTAGAATAATTAGGTTAAGACTAGGAAAAGGGTTAGGGTTTAGGGATACCGAAAATGCTCTCCTAAACTGCTAGGAAAATAACTTCCAGTCATCGTTGTATCCAAGTGCCATGAAAAGAGTGTTCCCCTTATACGCAAGGTCCAACCATAGAGATAGAGGAATCATATTTATATCTGTGCCATTGTAACGTCTGTGACAGCATGAGCAACACCATTGAGGCTACAACCTATAGCAATCCCCACACAATTGACTACTTTAACATGGTGGGTAATGGCAATGCCCAATAGCAATGGCAATGTCAATGCTAAAACAAGTTATATCCATGAAGAGTCACTATCTCTATGGGTCCAAGAGAAATTCAAACACCCTTTTCATGCCACTTCGATACAGCTACAACCAGAAGTAACTTTTTTGTAGCATGTTATAGGAGAATTAGGTTAAGGTTAGGAAATGGGTTAGTGACAAAATGCTCTCGTAACCTGCTAGGAAAACCACTTCGGGTCATAGCTGTATCGGTGTGGCATGAAAATAGTTTGTCCTGTTTTGTGTGAGTGTTCAAAAAGGATTGTATATGCATTATTTATTTTGCGTTTTACAAGAAGTAAGTCACCTATGACAAGTAACTACTCATCAATACAAATAAACCGTGTCCCCTGCTAGCTCTCCCTGTTTATGAAGGTCTGGAGACACCTGCTTAATGTGGATGTGGTGGTAATGGCCAATGATGTAAGTATGTATGTCTATGGTCATGACTGAGGTCTCCCTCATGCTCAGGGGATTGAGAGCTGCCAGAATGATATTATGATGACAAACGTATCTCTTTATGACAGTATTCTCTGGGTCAGGGTTTCCCAAAGTTGGTCCAGGGGTGGGGGTTGGGGGGGTGTTAGGCTGTGGGAGTCTGAATCAGAGTACTTAACATACGGTAGAGCTATTATTTAAGATTCCTCTAGATTTAACAAAATTACAACAAAAAATAGTTTTGTATTGTATTATTTAGGGTAATTTCTTGTTTGTGACAGACTGTTTCCGTTTCCGAGATTTGTTCTAGGGTCTAAAACAAAGATGTCCACCTGCGTTTTACAATATCTGCCACTGGAAAACGACACATCACAGCAGCTCTAAAGCATTCCAGAGATGCCCCAGCTCCTCTTACACCAGCCAAACTCACAGATCTTCATCTGACATTAGGTTGAGCTATCTATATGGTGAGGCCTGGTGGATGTCAGTACATAGCATTAACTCCATAGCACGTTGGTTACCCAGAGTTCATGTTCTGGGTTCTAGTGGACAGGGGTGAGTGGCCAAGCTTAAAGGAATCCACACCATGTCATGGGCTGAGGGTCAGGAGGTTAGAAGTAAGGGGTCAGAGGTTAGAGGTGAATCCACTGGAGCTGGTTGAAGACTGGGATGTGAGGGGTGGCATGTTGCTGCAGAGTCCTAGAGATAGTCATGGTTGGGGCTCCAAGGGTGAAAAGAGTCTCTACAGTTCAGTCATTGCATTCTATGCTCCCATGTGATTTATTTAACAATGTTTTGACCACTCAGGTCTTCATCAGGTCCAAGGGTCATGCCCCATGCAGGGCCACAGTGTGTGACATTATGCCCCCTGTTCTGTGTTTATTTCTGTCAGCCCCTGAGGGCCGGGTGGTGGGGGGGGCTAGGAATGTGTGCTTCAGAGAGTAATTTCTCACGTGGAAAGGGAACACATATACATACTGTCCATGATGCTAATGGCTGATATTGTGTAAAACATGTGATCTACAATGACTGATCTTAGCTTCACATGCTTATTCTTTGAAATGTTTGATTGGATGTTCTATATGTCTTTTTCAGAGATACTTGGTGTCTGTATCTACTCTTTGTAACTCATGGATTGTATCGGAAAGAAAACCAATCTGCTTTTTCCTCCAGTTTGGAATTTTAAAAGGAACCATTCTACTCCTTCACCACGAGAGGGCATATCACAGCTATTCTACAGTGAAGTACGCCGAGCACTCAAATTGGCCTGAGCTGTTGTTGAGTGAAAGAACCATTTTCCCTTCTTCACACTTTTTCTCAGACATTGTTTGCCGTCCTGCTGAAAGTTTTTACATGCAGGATTGAAAGGCGTGTGTGTGTTCTCTCAAGGGCCAAGCCATGAAAATGACCCTGATCGTCTTGCACCATTTCTGCCATAAACTGCAGCTGTCCGCTCAGTGTTAAAACATTTCTGCATGGCTGTCTGGCTGAACGAATGGCTGACTGGCTGGCTGAAAATAGGAAGAATAACTATTTAATTCTGGGATTTTCCCTGGAGACGGTTTGTTTATTTTCTTGCACTCGCATATATTTTTTGTTACAGTGATTTAGAGGACATTTAATACAACACTGTTCTCATGGCAGTCTTCTTGAATTTTTTTATCCTAATTGATTGAAATATTGCATTTTTATGTTTGTAATTTGCAGCATTTGTGGAATAATTACTTACAGAAAATGTCCCAAATCATGTTGTATTCCACATTACAGAGTGCATGCACTGTTCACTCAGTTGTAAATTCAAATAAAGTCCAGGCCAGTTTCCCACAACCCTTCAGTCACCCAGAGAGGAGCCAGCAACACAATGCTCCTCAAATGCTCTTAAAATACATGACCTCATTGACCTCTTTGAATTATAACCGCTAGGATTGGCCCTGGCTGTAGCACAATATGAGACTTGTGATTGTGTTTTAATTCTAATGGCAAGCGAAAAGATGGCTTCCTCCAAAAGAGAGAGGGGAGCTGAGATGGGTGGATTTATGGGCCTTGTCCTGGCCGCCGGTCTCACATCCTCTCTGATCTGCTTTTACTCTGATGACCCCTGACCTCCAGAGTCATTAGAATGCTCTCTGAATGGTCCCATTGGCCCTCAGCCCATCTCACACTCACTCACTGCTTGTTTTTCGAATCAAATTACTATATTTAACAGGGACACTAGCCGCTGAGCCGCCTGGCCGGGCCAACTCCATCTAAAAACACATCTGTTTGAAATTGTGACTGGCAATTATTTTATGTCATGTGCAAGTTTATTTTTGTCCCCCTGCTCACTTTTGTTTGTTGTTGTTTGTTTTTCAGTAAATGTCTCTTTCTCTGCATTGCTAATGGCCAAAACCCAGTAGGGATTCCGGGTCCTGGAACTGTGCTGTCACAAAGGTTAGTGGCAGGGCCGGACTACTGCATTTGGGGCACTAGGGCACTGACCTCCCAACCACCCTCAGCTAACTTACTGCATTTCAAGAGAAAATGTTTTAATTCAATGCTTTTTTTCTATGTGGCAAATATTTGTTAAATTTTTTTATAGGTCATCTCATGCTTCTGTTCCCATTTTTCCATGAGGCTGAGATAAATGTTTTCAGTTTTAAAGAAAATGTACTGCTATTCTACACATTTCCCTGCGTGCCTGTTCGGTAATCCGGCCCTGGCTAGTGGTGTGGCCGGAAAGAGGAAAATGGAAAACCACAGTAAGGTTTTTCATTCTGAAATACAAAGCAGGCAGATTTTTTATTCTATTCAGAGTGAGAGAGCAGGATTTTCAGACTGTCACTAAGTCAGAGAGAGCTCTGTCTGTATCGCTGCCAGATCATCATTTTGTCTTCATTTGGTCTGTTATCCATGGATTTTAAAACGTGGTCTGGTGGGAGAGGAGATGTATAGACTACACTGATATGAAATGAAATGTTTTATTGTTTTAGTCCACGTATGTGATTCACTAGCCTGACGACTCACACAAAATTCTTTGCTACATACTTTAGTCTAAGACTGCCATCATTGAAGTCCTTTGTGGTGACGAGGGGCGACTGAATCATCTCTAACCAGAGTATCAAAACCAATGACACGTTTTTAATCCGCCGCTTTACCCATGTGTGATCTGGCTCTGGCCCACAACCCATTGGTGTCTGCACCAATCAGACAGCCCAGAATGTGTTCTCATTCAGTGAAGGGTCAGGGAGGTGCTAAGATCCAAACTCATTGCAGACAAGAAACTAATGTCCGTAGGCTTGCCGTAGCATTTGGCCAGTGCAAGGAGCCTGGGTAGCCAGGCAAGTGATTTACTAGGATAGGAGAGGCTGTATTCTTCTTGTATCTCATATTTATTGACTGTTGGCTGATACCAACTACAGATAGTATTAAGCCATAAGTGTTAACATGCGAGCATGTGTATGTGTGATGCGCACATGCTCACTCTGTGACAGAACATCCCTCACATTCTTTCTGCCCCACAGTTGGATCACATTTAAAGGACAATCACTCCAGTTATGTCCTAACCTCATTTATTCTTCTTCCAGCTGGCTTTAGACCAGAAACCCCTTTGTCCTCCGAGATCTTGTTCTAACAGTGTACTTAAGGGACAGCCCAGGCCAGGCCAATGTTCTCACAATATCCTCTGGTTGTCCAGTGATAAAGATGTCTTCCACAGATGTCTTTAGTCAATGGTTGATAGGGCCGAAGAGAGTGGTGGAAGAGGCCAATATTCCTGGATCTGGGGATCACGTTCCCTCTGCAACAACTGGCCCCATAATTGCCACATAATATAATGGGCGTCTTCATGACCATTAAACTGGCCTATGATTAGTGGCTAAAACCCATAGCAATCATGGTGGATTTTCTCAAGAATGATTGGTTTGTCAAAAATATTTCACTTTATTTGTTTGACAACATACAGTGCACTCAGAAAGGATTCAAACCCCTTGCCTTTATACACATTTTGTTACGTTACAGCCTTAATCTAGAATTGATTACATATTAGTTTCATATTAGAAATGTTTGCAAATTTATTACAAATAAAAAACAGAAATACCTTATTTATGTAAGTATTCAAACCCTTTGCTATGAGACTCGAAATTGAGCTCAGGTGCATCCTGTTTCCAGTGATCATCCTTGAGATGTTTTTACAACTTAATTTGAGTCAACCTGTGGTAAATTAAATTGATTGGACATGATTTGGAAAGGCACACACCTATCTATATAAGGTCCCACAGTTGACAGTGCATGTCAGAGCAAAAACCAAGCCATGAGATCGAAGGAATTGTCAGAGAGCTCCGAGACAGGATTGTGTCAAGGCACAGATCTGGGAAAACCTAGCAATTGGGGGAGAAGGGCCTTGGTCAGGGAGGTGACCAAGAACCCAATGGTCACTCTGACAAAGCTCCAGAGTTCCTGACGGGAGAACCTTCCAGAAGGACCACCATCTCTGCAGCACTCCACCAATGAGGCCTTTATGGTAGAGTGGCAGGACGGAGGCCACTCCTCAGTATTAGGTACATGACAGCCCGCTTGGAGTTTGCCAAAAGGCATCTAAAGGACTCAGACCATGAGAAACAAGATTCTCTGGTCTGATGAAACCAAGATTGAACTCTTTGGCCTGAATGCCAAGCGTCACATCTGGCGGAAACCTGGCACCATCTCTACGCTGAAGTATGGTGGTGGCAGCATAATTCTGTGGAGATGTTTTTCAGCAGCAGGGACTGGGAGTAGTCAGGATCGAGGGAAAGATGAACGGAGTAGGGTACAGAGAGATCCTTGATGAAAACCTGCTCCAGAGAGCTCATGACCTCAGACTGGGGCGAAGTTTCACCTTCCAACAGGACAACAGCCCTAATCACACAGGAAGGACAACGCAGGATTAGTTTTGGGACAAGTCTCAATGTCCTTGAGTGGCCCAGCCAGAGCCCGGACTTGAACCCAATTGAACATCTCTGGAGAGACCTGAAAATACACTCCCCATCCAGCTATGCTCCCTATCCAACCTGACAGAGCTTGTGAGGATCTGCAGAGAAGAATGGGATAAACTCCCCAAATAAAGGTGTGCCAAGCTTGTAGCATCATATCCAAGACGTGAGTCTGTAATCGCTGCCAAAGGTGCTTCTGAATACTTATGTAAATGTGATATTTCAATTTCTAAAAACATGTTTTTGCTCTGTCATTGTGGGATTTTGTGTTTAGATTGATGAGGTGGAAAAAACAATTTAATCAATTTTAGAATAAGGCTGTATAACAAACAAACAAAATGTGGAAAAAGTCAAGGGGTCTGAATATTTATCGAATGCACTGTACTTAGGCTTGTGGTTTGCTTATAAGATTCCTGGATAAAATAGTCAATCATTGTTTGCAAATGATAATATTCATATGTTTATGATAAATGTGTTGTTTAACATGAGAGTCAGGTTTAACTGTGAGGACTAAATTCACTAACAAGGATGTCCAGGGGAATGCACAGTACCACAGTGATAGCCACCAGAGCCTCTAGCTAGTGATAATGCCAGTCCAGTCCAACTGTTTTGGCCCTGCACCCCCACCCATGTTGATGTGACGTGTGAGAATCCTTTCCCACCTAAAATGGAAGGTTTTGACATGTTGCTAGTGCTAAAAGCCCAGATATTGGTGTGGGGTTTAGCACTATGCCTAAATTACACTAGTAAGTGTCTCTCTCCATCCCTATGGGCAGAATGACTGAGGGTATTGTACATGTTCTGGGGGGCTAGTAGCAAGTAGCGCAGGTCGACATAAGAATCAACACTTAAAGTGTAACTAGAATTGCCTTTCTAATGCTGATTTCATGAATTTATTGATTTGTTTTTTCAGTGCTATTTCAGTGTCTTGGGCATCTAGAGGAAATAATGATCAGAGTCATTACTGTGTATTAATCAGAGCTTGTTTTATGTTTTCTTAATAAACTCCCAAGTGCAACAGAGTCACTTAGGCAGATGGAGGGATATTGAACAACAGATGCTGATTTGCAAAGGGCCATATCATGAATAATTACAGGTGGATTATACAGTGCCATCCGACTGGGAATACACTGGTTGAATCAATGTTGTTTCCACGTCATTTAAATTAAATGACGTTGAACCAATGTGGAATCGACATTTAATTAACGTCTGTGCCCAGTGGGATCTACGGTTCAAGTGCCACGGTGGTAGCTTTGTTAGCATGTCTATGTGTAAGGAAAGATCAAACATTTTAAAGTAGTAAAACGAGCTGTCTCTATTTGCAGTTATCTGTTTGCTGTTCATCTTTTATTTGTTCATCAATTGTGTGTACATTTTCATTCTGACATGTATGAGCAAAGTGAAAAAGAAAAAGGACTAGTGAACACTTTTACCCAACATAGGCACTACACTGGAGAATACCAAACAAGTGTCTTCCTTGAGTTCCCTGAAAACTGATTGGTTGTGAAATAACATGGCTGTCTTGGGGTATGCTGATTGCTCCTGCTAGAGCTGTTGGTACAGAGATGGGTTTCCTGTTCCTGTGTGAGGGCAGGAGGGCATGCAGGCAGGCGGGCGCTCTGGGCGGATAGGCCTGTCAGGGCTGTCAGCATCGCACCACAGCTGGGTGGGTTCAAATACTATTTGTCATAATTTCAAATACATTATCTGGGCTTGATTGATCTTGCCTGTCGCAATGGATAAAATACAATAGTCTCAAAAGTACCAACTCCACCCACCTGGCACTCCAGACAGGCTAAAGAAAACACTCAAAGTATTTGAAAGATCTCAAATAGTATTTGAACCCATGTCTGCATCGCACCACAGCTGGGAAACCTCACTGCTCTACTCTGCTGTACAGCTGGAGTCCATTTTAGGTAAATGTGAACTGCTGGCCACAGCACAGCGTTTTATTTAGCATTCCTTGTAAAGCCACGCTGGTGGAGAACTGAAGAGCACACGAATGCGGAGAAGCACGCACACACAAACACATTGTTTTATAACTTCATAATTAACTGTGTATTTGTTAGGGCGCATGCAAGTGGTTTGAAAGAATGACCTTCCTAACTTTCACAAGAATAATACTCTCATATAAACTGGAAGCAAAACCACAAGGCCATGTAAAATGGTTTCTACTATTTTATCACCGGCCATGTAAGGGATTATGTTTTGCTAGTAGCTAGCAAAATCATCTGCTTTTCTTTTCTGGGGTGTCTTAGTTGTCTGCACATGTAGCTTGTTAAAGTGAATATCAATAGAAACATCTTCAAGACACCTCAGGCGATCACGATCTAAAATGCCTTCTGAACAAACCCCCAGGCGTCGAGCCTCAGCTAACTCAGCTAGCTCTCTGACACTCAGTAAAATTTTAATTACGGAGAAGATTTTCCGTCTGTACCACTAGGGCCTCTCCTGGGGGATGTTCAGTGTACTGCAGGAGAGATGCCTTTCATGTTGGTGCATGGCACTAACCTGACTTGGGGTCGATGTATGGAGAGAGAGAGAGCCAATGACACTCTGTCACGATCCTTATGATAGTTAATGAACCCTTTTGATGGTTTTGGAGATGTAAGGTTGGTGGACTCGTTGAACCACCAGTGTCCAGTGGTTTCTCTGTCATATGTAAAAAGTAAGCGCATCAACCTAAATTATACGATATGTGTGCAAACAATTTAAAATGATGTGATAGTTAGCCACCACAAAAGCAAACTGGTCACACCAGGTCTTGAGGTAGAAACATAAAAATAAATTGAATCACAATGAAAGACAAGAAAATCTCCAAATATTAAATCAAAATGTATTTGTCACATGCGCCGAATACAACTCTACAGTGAAATGCTTACTTACAAGCCCTAAACCAACAATGCAGTTTAAAGAAAAAATTAAGTGTTACATAAAAAATAACTGTAACAAATAATTAAAGAGAAACAGTAAAATAACAATAAAAAGAGAAACAGTAAAATAACAATAGTGAGGCTGTACACAGGGGATACCGGTACAGAGTCAATGTGAGGGGGCACCGGTTAGTCCATGTAATTGAGGTAATATGTACATGTAAGTAGAGTTAAAGTGACTATGCATAGATAATAAACAGAGAGTAGCAGCAGCATAAAAGGGGGGGGGCAATGCAAATAGTCTCAGCAGCCATTTGATTAGCTGTTCAGGGGTCTTACAGTATGGCTTGGGGATAGAAGCTGTTAAGTCTTTTGGATCTAGACTTGGCACTTCAGTACCGCTTGCCATGCAGTAGCAGAGAGAACAGTCTATGACTTGGGTGGCTGGAGTCTTGACAATTTTTAGGGCCCTCCTCTGATGGCCTGGTATAGAGGTCTTGGATGGCAGGAAGCTTTGCCCCAGTGATGTACTGGGTCATATGCACTACCCTCTGTAGTGCCTTTCGGTCAGAGGCCAAGCAGATGCCATCCCAGGCAGTGAGGATGCTCTCGATGGTGCAGCTGTAGAAGTTCTTGGGGATCTAAGGACCCATGCCAAATATACACACCCTTCATGGGATGGAGCTATTTTCAGGATATTTACATTGGTTCATACCCAACAATGTCACTGTGGTTCATCAGACCACTTCTCCCACAGTAAGTCTTGGTGTTAAAGGAGACACATGAATGATTTGCCTGGTGGACTACTGTGCCATTGCATAGACCAGTGGAGGCTGCTGATGGGAGGACAGCTCATAATAATGCCTGGAATGGAGCAAATGGAATGGCATCAAACACATAGAAACCATGTATTTAATACTATACCACCTATTCGCTCCAGCCATTAACACAAGCCCCTCCGTCCCAATTAAGGTGCTACCAACCTCCTGTGGCATAGACCCATCAAACTCAACTCTGGACCTCGAAGCCAGTTCCACTGCGTTTTTTCATTGTTCACCTCTTGCCGGAGACTGTATTAGACCTGGGACACCAGGTGGGTACAATTCATTATCAGGTAGAATAGAAAACCAGCAGGCTGTAGGGTAAGTGTTGAATTCCCCTGGTATAGATTATAGAGGGAAACAGGCTGTTTTGTTTGGGCAGCTGGTTTCTGCTGCATCATGACCTCTTCTTGTTTCGTGTACCATGTGACAGAGGGGGATTCTGGGGGAGTATATTATCCCTGTGACATGCTGAGGTCCCTTACCCACTTAATGTAATCAGGGGTAATTTACTTGCTGCAAATCCTCATCTGACCCATTCTTATGACGACTTGAGGAAAGACACATTACAAAATCAGACCATGGCATGTATTTTTAAACATCTCAGAGTGCTGATCTAGGATCATTTTTGACTTTCAGATTATAATGAATGGACAGGGGAGATATGATCCTAGATCAGCACTACTACTCTGAGATGCTTTGTGAATATTGTCTCAGGATGTAAATTAAGGGTAGAGGATATTTAACACTAGCATAAATACCTGAGGTGCCTCTAACCCTAAAACCCTGTTTCTCTATTATTCTAGCTGTTCTGCTGTTCAAACTGTCATTTCAGTTTGTATTTTGGGGTATAATTGCAATGGTGAAATGTTGAAAATAGGCACCCAGGACAGCCTAGCAGGAGTTTCCATCTCCGCCCACTGTGCTCCACTCTGTTGAATCCCTAGTTTAGGTCTGTCTCTCAGTCCCAGAACTAGATGGTCACAGGGTCAGGGTTTGGGTGGACACCGCTCAGCCTATTAGTGTGATTCCCCCAGATGTAAAAACAGGGAATTAGAGTGCTTTTATAGTTAAGGGGAGGTTTAAGGTAGGTTCTTGTGTTAGTGGCCTGGGTTAAGAAAGACAAGTGAGCCAAACCAGTAGAACGTTAGCCAAAATCTTACTGCCTCTACTTACAGTACTAAATTTGATTGTTATATAACTCTTTGCTCAGACTATTTTTTTGCCAATGGAATTCCCCCTCTACTTTCAGATTATAAAATAATTAAACAGAATGTTTGGCTCAATTAAGCATTTTAAAGTTGAGTTTTCCATACATAATGATTACAAAATTGTTTCTTACACTTTCTTAAGTTATAAAGTCCTTACAACAGCAATTTCCGGAGGAAAATTATGTGGGTGGAGTGGTCAGGGGTGGAGTGGTGATGGGTGTATCCATCCCAAAGCCCAATTACAACAGGAAAGGGAAATATATTATAAACATAAAAGGAACTATGAGCCTCCCTGACCAGCTAGGGCTCGAACAGGGTCATCCATTCTCGCCTCTCCCTTACCTCTCACTCTCACTCACAGAAGTCTTCAATCAGCAATCCTCTGCCCTCAACCCAAAACCCCATTCACAAATGCATTCTTCTTTAACAGCCCACACAGCTCTTGCCCCCTTGTAGCCATTGACCTCTCCGGTGCTCCGTCACAGTAGCAGCGTATAAATGAAAGGTCACGGATCATAGCAAGGTCCTGTTTCTCTATGGTCTCTACCCAGAGTCAGGCCACAATGCAGTCCTTCATGGAGGAGTGTGCACATCCTCTGGGCTGAAACTAGGGTGATAATAACTTATGGTGTCAGATTAAGCCATATTGTGTTGCATAGGCCTGGAGGCTTGGGTGATAGTCCAAGACCTCTCTGGTGTAGAAGGTGCCCCTTGACACAGTTCTCGCCCCTCTGGTCTCAATGGACTGGGCTGTGTACAGGAAGATTTTGATGAGCGAGAGTGAGAGGTAGCGAGAGTGAGAGGTAGAGAAAGAGAAAAACATAGAGAGGGAAACAGAGAGAGAGAGAGACATAGAGAAAGAGGGCCCCAGTCCAGCCACTTTATTATGATGACCTGCCCTCTTGGGTCAAATGTGAAAATGTGACACACTGTTGTGTCTAAAATAGAATGAGATTCTTTCATCCACTCTCTGAGTGTACAGCCTCTTTTGATCTCCGTTTTGTGTGTGCTATCTAATGTTTCAGTAATGGATGTATAAATTTGCATGATTAGTGGTCTTGTGTAGATATGAAGAGTTTCATTCCAAAACGCTCTATATCCATTTTTAGAATGAGCTTTTACTGTTTAAAGAACTTCTAAAAGAGATTGGTGTGTTTTTTCACCACCTAATCATGGCATGGGGTTGTTCAATGACACATATTTGTTTGACGTCTATCACTTGATAGTTTCATTTCAGAAAGACAAATGATCATGTTTTATTGCAAAACGCTACAGTGAGGGAAAAAAACATTTGATCCCCTGCTGATTCTGTATGTTTGCTCACTGACAAAGAAATGATCAGTCTATACTTTTAAATGGTAGGTTTATTTGAACAGTGAGAGACAGAATAACAACAAAAAAATCCAGAAAAACACATGTCAAAAAAAGTTAGAAATTGATTTGCATTTTAATGAGGGAAATAAGTATCTGACCCCCTCTCAACAGAAAGATTTCTGGCTCCCAGGTGTCTTTTATACAGGTAACGGACTGAGATTAGGAGCACACTCTTAAAGGGAGTGCTCCTAATCTCAGTTTGTTACCTGTATAAAAGACACCTGTCCACAGAAGCAATCAATCAATCAATCAATCAATCAGATTCCAAACTCTCCACCATGGCCAAGACCAAAGAGCTCTCCAAGGATGACAGGAACAAGATTGTAGACCTACACAAGGCTGGAATGGGCTACAAGACCATCGACAAGCAGCTTGTTGAGAAGGTGACAACAGTTGGTGCGATTATTCGCAAATGGAAGAAGCACAAAAGAACTGTCAATCTCCCTCGGATGCAAGATCTCACCTCGTGGAGTTGCAATGATCATGAGAACAGTGAGGAATCAGCCCAGAACTACACGGGAGGATCTTGTCAATGATCTCAAGGAAGCTGGGACCAAAGTCACCAAGAAAACAATTGGTAACACACTACGCCGTGAAGGACTGAAATCCTGCAGCGCCCGCAAGGTCCCCCTGCTCAAGAAAGCACATATACATGCCCATCTGAAGTTTGCCAATGAACATCTGAATGATTCAGAGGACAACTGGGTGAAAGTGTTGTGGTCAGATGAGACCAAAATGGAGCTCTTTGACATCAACTCAACTCGCCGTGTTTGGAGGAGGAGGAATGCTGCCTTTGACCCCAAGAACACCATCCCCACCGTCAAACATGGAGGTGGAAACATTATGCTTTGGGGGTGTTTTTCTGCTAAGGGGACAGGACAACTTCACCGCATCAAAGGGACAATGGACGGGGCCATGTACCGTCAAATATTGGGTGAGAACCTCCATCCCTCAGCCAGGGCATTGAAAATGGGTCGTGGATGGGTATTCCAGCATGACAATGACCCAAAACTCACGGCCAAGGCAACAAAGGAGTGGCTCAAGAAGAAGCACATTAAGGTCCTGGAGTGGCCTAGCCGGTCTCCAGACCTTTCTCCCATAGAAAATCTGTGAAGGGAACTGAAGGTTCGAGTTGCTAAACGTCAGCCTCGAAACCTTAATGAAGATCTGCAAAGAGGAGTGGGACAAAATCCCTCCTGAGATGTGTGCAAACCTGGTGGCCAACTACAAGAAACGTCTGACATCTGTGATTGCCAACAAGGGTTTTGCCACCAAGTACTAAGTCATGTTTTGCAGAGGGGTCAAATACTTATTTCCCTCATGAAAATGCAAATCCCAAAAAATGTTGACGTGTTTTTCTGGATTTGTTTGTTGTAATTCTGTCTCTCACTGTTCAAATAAACCTACCATTAAAATTAGACTGATCATTTCTTTGTCAGTGGGCAAACATACAAAATCAGCAGGGGATCAAATACTTTTTTCCCCTCACTGTATATATACCCCTCACTCTCAGAGAAATAAGTAGTAGCAGTCAAATGTGACAAATAACTACATTTTTAATAAAGAACTTTTCAAATGATACATTTGACACATCCATACACAGTACCAGTTAAAGGTTTGGACACACCTACTCATTCAAGGGTTTTTCTTTATTTGTACTATTTTATACATTGTAGAATAATACTGAAGACATCAAAACTATGGAATAACACATGTGGAATCATAATAAACAAATCAAAATATATTTTATATTTGAGATTCTTAAAAGTAGCCACACTTCGCCTTGATGACAGCTTTGCACAATCTTGGCATTCTCTCAACCAGCTTCATGAAGAAGTCACCTGGAATGCATTACAATTAACAGGTGTACCTTGTTAAAAGTTCATTTGTGGCATTTTTTTCATTCTTAATGTGTTTGAGACAATCAGTTGTGTTGTTACAAGGTAGGGGTGGTATACAGAAGATAGCCCTATTTGGAAAAAGACCAAGTCCATATGATGGCAAGAACAGCTCAAATAATCAGAGAGAAACAATACTCCATCATTACTTTAAGACATGAAGGTCAGTCAATCCAGAAAATGGCAAGAACTTTGAAAGTTTCTTCAAGTTCTGTCACAAAAACCATCAAGTGTTATTGAAATTGGCTCTCACGAGGACTGCCACAGGAATGGAAGACCCAGAGTTACCTCTGCTGCAGAGGATAAGTTAATTAGAGTTACCTGCCTCAGAAATTGCAGCCCAACTAAATGCTTCACTGAATTCAAGAAACAGGCACATCTCAACATCAACTGTTCAGAGGAGACTGTGTGAATCAGGCCTTCATGGTCGAATTGCTGCAAAGAAACCACTACTAAAGGACACCAATAATAAGAACAGACTTGCTTGTTCCAAGGAACACGAGCAATGGACATTAGACCGGTGGAAATCTGTTTTTTTTGGTCTGATGAGTCCAAATTTTAGATTTTTGGTTCTAATCGCCGTGTCTTTGTGAGACACAGAGTAGATGAACGGATGATCTCTACATGTGTGGTTCCCACCGTGAAGCATGGAGGAGGTGTGATGTATGGGGGTGCCTTGCTGGTGACATTGTCTGGGATTTATTTATACACACTGTGTCAGGGCTATTTGACCAAGGAGAGTGATGGAGTGCTGCATCAGATGACCTGGCCTCCACAATCACCCGACCGCAACCCAATTGCGATGGTTTGGGATGAGTTGGATCGCAGGGTGATGGAAAAGCAGCCAACAAATGCTCAGCATATGTGGGAACTCCTTCAAGACCATTGGAATCTGGTTAAGAGAATGCCAAGAGTGTGCAAAGCTGTCATCAAGGCAAAGGTTGGCTACTTTGAAGAATCTAAAATATTAAATATATTTTGTTTTGTTTAACACTTTTTGGTTACTACATAATCCCATATGTGTTAATTCATAGTTTTGATGTCTTCACTAATATTCTACAAATGTTTAAAAAAAAGTATAAATAAATAAAAAACCTTGAATGAGTAGGTATGTCCAAAACTTTTGACTGTTACTGTAAATATACATTATGCATTCGGGAAGTATTCAGACCCCTTGACTTCTACCACATTTTGTTACGTTACTACCTTATTCTAAAATGCATTTAAAAAATATGTTTCCCTCATCAATCTACACACAATACCCCATATTGACAAAGCAAAAACAGGTTTTTAGAAATTTTAGCATATTATAAAAACTTAAAAAAACAAATATCACAGCCTTGTGTCTTCTTGGGTATGACACTACACACTTGGCACACCTGTATTTGGGGAGTTTCTCACATTCTTCTCTGCAGATACTCTCAAGCTCTGTCAGTTTGGATTGGGAGCGTCGCTGCACAGCTATTTTCAGGTATCAGCAGAGTTGTTCAATCAGGTTCAAGTCTGGGCTCTGGCTGGGCCACTCAAAAACTTTCAGAGACTCCTACATTGTCTTGGCTGTGTGCTTAGGGTTGTTGTCCTGTTGGAAGGTGAACCTTCACCCCAGTCTGCAGTCCTGAGCAGGTTTTCATCAATGATCTCTCAGTACTTCATTACTCTTTCCCTCGATCATGACTAGCCACCCAGTTCCTGCCGCTAAAAAACATCCCCACAGCATGATGCTGACACCACCATGCTTCACCGTATTGATGGTGCCAGGTTTCCTCCAGACGTGATGCTTGGCATTCAGGCCAAAGATTTCACTCTTGGTTTCATCAGACCAGAGAATATTATTTCTCATGGTCTGAGAGTCCTTTAGGTGCCTTTTGGCAAACTCCAAGCGGTGTACCTTTTATTGAGTCACATGTGCCTTTTTCAAAGCAATTTCTCAGTTTGGCTGGGTGGACAGCTTTGGAAGAGTCTTGGTGGTTCCAAACTTATTTAATTTAAGATGGAGGCCATTGTGTTATTTGGGACCTTCAATGCTGCAGAAATGTTTTGGTACCCTTTCTCAGATCTGTGCTACGGACAATTCCTTCGACCTCATGGCTTGTTTTTTGCTCTGACATGCACTGTCAACTGTGGGACCTTATACAAATCATGTCCAATCAATTTAATTTACCACAGGTGGACTCCAATCAAGTTATATAAACATCTCAAGGATGATCAATGGAAACAGGATGCACCTGAGCTCAATTTCAAGTTCCATGGCACAGGGTCTGAGTACTTCTGTAAATAAGATATTTCTGTTTTTTATTTTTAATCATATTTATTTTTAAACCTGTTTTCACTTAGTCATTATGGGGTATCGTGTGGAAATGTTTTTTTTATTGAATCCATTTTAGAATAAGGCTGTAATGTAACAAAATGTGAAAAAGTCAAAGGGACTTATTACTGACCAAATGCATTGCATATATATATATATATTCTGTCCATTTATATCTATAAATATACAGATAGACAACAGATCAAACATTGTGTGGGACATTGTTCTTAGGCTTATCATTGTCTCTTTCAACACCAAATGCAGTTCTCCTGGTGGATTTATTTGTATTATGTTGAGGTACTTAACTCACTCCACCCCATAAGCAATGATCTATTGTTTACACCCGATCGAGTTCAGTTTAACTGCTTAGTGACGTGATTCCCTTATACCATAAGAAAGTGGGAGGATTTTGAGAGCTGATGAAAATTGCTTACTATTAAAGCAGTGGATCTTGACATGTGAGCGGATGAGGATAGGAAGAGGTGCTTACTTAGTGAACTTTTGCTAGCAATACAAATCACTAAGGAGACTTATGCACAAAAGGAAAATGTCTTGAGATAAAAAAAAAAAAATGTGAGGCCTCTGAACCTAGTGTGAATTGTAATGTCTGGTAGCATTGTTTCATGCATTCCCTCAGCAGCTAAAAGCCCTGCGCTCCCTCCTCTCATTTTCTCTCCTTCCTCCAGCTGCCCAGAGTCTACCAACTAGGGGGCAGCTGAGTGGAGAGGGGTTATGGATAGAGAGAGAGAGAGAGGGACAGAGAAAGAGTCAGAGATCACAGCCCCCCCTCTCCCTGTCCTTAGAAAACTGCATCTCTGTGTGGAATCACTGGAACCATGGGACCAAGCAGCATGGAGAACACTATACTAGAATGTGATGCTCTGAGACTGCATGCCAGGCCAGGCAGGCAGGCCATCTCTTTGGATCTTCAGTTCTCCCTCTCTCTGAGTCTTGTATCACCTCGTTTGTGTTCTTGTCTAATTAGTTAGTGCCTTGTCCGTTACTGATCAACTTGGCTCCCGTGTTAACATCTTGTTCTCCGAGATCCCTTCTTACCCCGGGCTATTTTGCTCCCATCTTTTCTCTGAGAGAATAAGGAATTCCAGTGGCAAGAGCAATCAGTGACAAACATCAAAAGGATGCTCAGCAGAGTTCCTCTGCCTGTCAGAGTGAAATCATTTGTTCCCCCCTTTCTTTACACTTTCTCCACGTGTCATTGCTTTTACAGCCCCCTCTCTCTGGCTCTTCTTCAACACACACTCCTTCGTTCTCCCTCTTTTTCCTTCTGTCTCGCTTTCTTTTTATCTTTCTCCACTGGTGCATTTTATGTGATTCCTGAAAAACCATTCCTCAGAGCCTGCCTGCCACTGTCGATTTTGGGCAACATGCCAGCTCTTTATGCGATTTGTGTTTTAAGAGGATCCTTTTTCGACTGGGTTTTCAGAGGTAGAATATTTGCCCTCGCCAACGTTGTAAAAAAAAAAACGGTAAAAGCCTCATAAGAAACATATCTATGGAGCCTGTTTAAGTAAATATTTTTTGTGAATGTATGAAAGAGAAGGGATCAAAGAGAAAAAGTAGTAACTTATGTTGTTATATTTTTCTTTTTAACCACCACTCACCTTCATCTATGATACAATTACCCTAAGTGAACAATAGGCATCGTTTACCGCCACGCAGCAAATGCTGTAGCTAGATTATATTTTTCAAACAGCAAATGCATATTTTTTCCATCAGCTAACACAAATATTAGCTATAAACAGTAAAAAGTTTGCGTGTATAAATGACCAGGAGAAAATGATGTATGATATGAAACGTATGGGCAGTGTTAAGGGGGTAGAATCATAAAGATCCTATGCAATTCTATGGGTATTCTATGGGTATTTTTGATCAAGATTAATTCTTTGACATGAGGATGGTTTTCATGGTGTCTACAATTCATTAGGGTGTGTGCTGAAGAGTTTGAATAACGATTCTCTGCTTTCATGTGTCCCAGAGGGACGAGACCATGTGATTTCAAAGGAGACACAACACTTTGGTTAAAACAGAAAAAACTGAGATACTGTATTTGAAATGTACAAAAGCTATATACAACACACACACACACACACACACACACACACACACACACACACACACACACACACACACACACACACACACACACACACACACACACACACACACACACACACACACACACACACACACACACACACACACACACACACACTAAAAATGGATGGGCAGCATACCTGTACATACGGTAAGGCTACTTTAATTCCAGCAAGCAAACTAAAATAAAAACTGAGGAGGTTGCGGTGTATCATTGTTCTTGATATGATTTGTAATCAAAGTAATTCATCCCTTATTTGATTCTCTATACAGTCCATGTCTAGCCCAGGGAGTAGGGAGGGGTAATGAATCCACAAATTAGTGTGTAATCATGTCCACCGAGTACACATGGAGTACTAGCATATTCCTTCAGAGATCTGATACATCCTAGACAGGCACAGGGTCTGTGTGCACAGCCTGGTCTAATAGACTAGATGTAACATTGTAAACGTAAATCAGGAATACTCAAATTAGGATATGTTAAATTTGGATTGGTTACATAAGAGGGACAGTTACTTAAGGCAAAAATTAAAGTAGGGCGGTTGGTCAGGGTGGATGGGTAGGCGTATAACACAAACGCTTAGAAACCCAAAGGTTGAGTGTTCGAATCTCACAACTTTAGCATTTTGGCAACTTTGCAACTATCTACTACTTTTAGCTACTTAGCATGTTAGCTAACCCTTCCCCTAATCCTAATCCTTTAATCCAACTGCTAACCTTAACACCTAGTCTAGCAAACATTGGCCAACCAGCTAACATTAGCATTAGCCACCTTACCACCTAGCTAAGCACAACAAATTGGAATTCGTAACATATCATACGTTTTGTAAATTTGTAACATATTGAACAAATTGCTATTCATAACATACCATCCGAAATGGATGATGGGCATCCACAAATTAATACATAACATATCATACTATTAGGAGTGTCCCGTCTACCCCTGAGTCCAGATTAGCGTGTGTCTCCACAGACTGATTTACACTGAGGCAGATCTCTGTCCTTTTTCATCATACAGTCAGTCTCACATAGAGGAGAGTCCTTAGAGGGTTACTGTACAGCTTCTGGAGGGCACTTGGAAGATATTTTATACAGTATGACAAGTGGCCATCTCCTCCACACTAGGGGCTGGTTTCATATACACAGATTAAGCATAGTCCTGGACTAAAAATCACTTTCAAATAAGAATCTCCACTCAGCATGGTTTTTAGTCCTTCATTAGGCTTAATCTGGGTCCACGAAAACCGTCTCTAGCTCTGCATGGGATCCTGTTCCACTGCAAGCTCCTCTATACATGGATGGATGTTAGCAATGTAGCATCACAATGTTCTATAGTTGCATCATATTGTACTTAGCTTGCAATAATCAAGTCTCTTTAACATAATTTAAAGCACGTACCATACAGTATATCTATAAACATGATCAAAGGTCGTAATAAGAAAATTATTCTAATATTTCCTTATGCCTTTTTACCTGGCAACATCGTTACATGTATGTATGTTTCATGAATTCACATATTATTCAAACATGATCTATTTAGCAAGGCACTTCGTGAACTGCTATCAGTGCACTGCTTTTTAAAGAGTAACAAACATCAACAAATACGGAGCAATGGACATATATTTGCTGATGTAGTTTTATACCCTTGTCTATTCTTATTCGTAGATACAAAGTATGGCTTTTCAAAACAGTGATAATGCTCCTTATGTCTTTAAAATGTTCCTTATGTCTTTACTATACTTACTTTCTCAACATAAACACTACTTAAAATGTACTTGAGCAAATATGACATATTACTGGATAAGCAAAGTCTCTATACAGGCCAGCGGAGATTGACATGCTCCTGAAGAGTGACTATTTCCATAGAGTATTGTTACATATAATCAGTGCTTTTATAGTACATTTTCCTTGAAATGGTCTGAATACACAATGGGGCATCCCAATAATCTTTCTTTCCTTCTGAAGTGTGCACTCTTTCCCTCCTCCCCACAAAATTAAAGCATTGGATTAGGGGTGCATGGGCTAGGCTAGAGGGAGATCCAATATATTTTCTTTCAAATACAAGAAGGGAAGTGAACAAGTGCACAGTTCGGGAGAAAGGAGAGATTATTGTGACACAGCCAAGGCCTTAGCTCATCATGTTGAGGAACTTGCTCTCCTCAGCCAGGGTGGTCAACATGGAGCTCATGTCTCCGATGGCCATATTACCAATCCCTGCTGGCACAGAGGCCAGGGTCACAGAGTTACGTGGGGTGGTAAGCCTCGAGGAATTCTGGGACAGGCTGGTGAGGAGTCCGGGGCTAAGGGTCCCTGACATCAGGCTGGAGTGGTCTCCATCATCCAACATGGCGTCAAAGTCGATCTGGGCATGCTCCACACCTGAGATCGATCCAGAGGAGCCGGATGAGTCAACGGTGCTGGTGACCTGGTTGACCCCTGGAGATGCTATGGTAACAGTGGTGCCTCCCGGAGTCTGGCCCATGACGGGGGACATGGGGGAGTTGAAGCTCACATTGTGGTTGTTATTGGGTTCAAACATCTGGATCTGGCCAGCATAAAACATTGAAGCATTGGAGTTTGAGTCTCTGTTATGTCCGCCGGTATGTGCTGCGGTGCTACCCGGTCTCTTTGGACTGGCCTCAGAGGTGTTGTGATGTAAGTCAGACTGAGGGAAACGGTTCTGCTGCATCATACCTCTGGACCCTGAGTGTTGTCTACTGCTCATAGACTTGGGCTCCATGGGAGGCCTGGGCTGCATCCCAGCTCTGTTCCCAGTATTGACGTCTTGCTGCTGAGAAGAAATACTGTAGTTCTGCTGGTCAACTTGAATCATGTGGGGGGCATAGCTTTCAACCGGAGTCCTTGACCTGTAGATCTGCGTATCAGGATTGTTGTGTGTAGCCATCACCCTGCCATTGGGCAGTGCCATGCCATTAATGTTGGGTCGAAAGCTGCCATTCCCAGATCCAGAGTTAGGGACAGGGATGATCTCTTGGCCATATCCCTGCTGGGGACTCATCTGCTCAGGATAGTTCATGCTGCATGGCTGCCTTTGTTGCTGTTGGACAGAGTTGATCCACTGGGAGTTGCTTCTCTGGGTGTAGCCTTGTAGCGCCATATTCTGGTTCATGGGCATCACCTGCTGGTTACTGTTACTACCCATTCTACCCTGGAAATGCCCAAAGTTCTGTCTCTGCTGGACCATGGCCAGGTTGTTGTTTCTGAGGAGGTTCTGCTTGGTGAGTCTGGAGGTGGCTGTAGCATCCACAGTCCCTGAGCTGACCTCGTTCCACTGGACTGGCATGTTGTTCTTGTTGTTCATACTGTGAGAGGCTGGGTACTGCTGCTGCTGGGAGCCAGACCCAGGGCTCATCTGGTAGGGGGGTAGGGGAACCTGGCTTGACCCAGGCAGGGGCATGTTGGCATCCACCATGGCCATCCTCCTCTGCCCATAGAACTGCTGTTGGGAGGAGGTCATATTCCCCTGGACCTGGAAGCCGCCTTGTGATTGGCTGTTGGCGTAGTTGGCGGGGCCTGCAGATTGGCCGGGGCCAGTGTTCTGAGACCTCAGGTACTGTACGACATCATCAGGCAGCACCATGTCCTCATCTCCTGCATGGTCCAGCCCTTCCACGGCCATGGTCTCCATCACCACGTTCTCTGAGATGCTGGGGGGCCGTGGGGCGAAGGGGTGGTGGTGCAGGCTTCCGTCGGATCGCGTGTAGCTCTGCATGGCCAGGCCCCGGCGGTCGGCAGAGGGAGGAGGCATCATACTGTTGGGGTTCATACTGTTCATGCTGTTGTAGCGTTGGACTCGTGGAAGGGATAGTGGGTCTAGGGTAGGTCTGCGGACGGGGTCGCTGGCTCGCCGGGGAAGGTTCCCAGGGACCTCGTGGGGCATCATGCTATGGCTACCATAGCCAATGTCGCTGCAGCGTCTGGGAACTGCTGCGGTAGGTGGGTGGAACAGTTGAGAGTGGGATAAGCTCTCTCTTTCCTGGGAGTGGTCCCCGTACAGGGCCATCCTGGTCCTGAGGCTCATACGCTCCATGTTGGGCAGAGGTGTAGGTGGAGCTCCCCCGATTGCAGCAGCGTACTTGGCCTTGAGATGGTAGTGCTGGGCAGGGGTGAGGCTGAGCAAACTAGAGAGGTTTCCACCTCCACCTCCACACTGGCTGGCCTCGCTGGATCTACGGGACAGGTCTGTGGAGATGGGGTCGTAGGAGTCGGCTGAGCTGATGTTGTTGTGGCGGTTGCTGAACTGCGAGGCTTCGGAGGAGCGGCGGCTGGAGTAGCAGGGGGAGATGCCAGAGGAGCGCCGGCTGATGTAGGCTGAGCTGGCAGTGCTGGTGTTGCTGTCCCGGCGGCCCTGTTCGTTTAGCTGGTTCAGCATGGTCACCTCGCATGATGACAGGTCACCAAGACGCTGACCAGGGTAGGGCCCGGGTGGAGCGATCATATTAGAGTTTTCCAGAAGGGAACCTGAGGAACCAACAAAAGGAACCACATTATAACATATACAGTGGCTTGCAAAAGTATTCATCCCCCTTGGTATTTTTCCTATTTTGTTGCATTACAACCTATCATTTTTTTCTTCTTTTCGATTTCATGTAATGGACATACAACAATAGTCCATTTTGGTGAAGTGAAATTTAAAAAATAACTTTTCAAAAAAATCAAAAAAATTAAAAACGGAAAAGTGGTGCGTGCATATGTATTCACCCTCTTTGTTGTGAAGCCCTTCAATAAGAGCTGGTGCAACCAATTACCTTCAGAAGTCACATAATTAGTTAAATAAAGTCCACCTGTGTGCAATCTAAGTGTCACATGATCGGTCACATGATCTCAGTATATATATATACACCTGTTCTGAAAGGTCCCAGTGTCTGCAACACCACTAAGCAAAGGGCACCATAAAGCAAGCGCCACCATGAAGACCAAGGAGCACTCCAAACAGGTCAGGGACAAAGTTGTAGAGAATTACAGATCAGGGTTGGGTTATAAAAAAATATCCAAAACTTTGAACATCCCACGGAGCACCATTAAATACAATATTGAAAAATGGAAAGAATATGGCACCACAACAAACCTGCCAAGATTGGGCCACTCACCAAACCTTGCAGACCAGGCAAGGAGAGCATTAATCAGAGAGGCAACAAAGAGACCAAAGATAACCCTGAAGGAGCTGCAAAGCTTCACAGCAGAGATTGGAGTATCTGTCCATAGGACCACTTTAAGCCGTCCACTCCACAGAGCTGGGCTTTACGGTAGAGTGGCCAGAAAAAAGCCATTGCTTAAAGAAAAGAAATAAGCAATCACATTTGGTGTTTGCTAAAAGGCATGTGGGAGACTCCCCAAACATTTGGAAGAAGGTGCTCTGGTCAGATGAGACTAAAATGTAGCTTTTTGGCCATAAAGGAAAATGCTATGTTTGGCGCAAAACCAACACCTCTCATCACCCCAAGAACAACATCCCCACAGTGAAGCATGGTGGTGGCAGCATCATGCTGTGGAGATGTTTTTCATAGGCAGGGACTGGGAAACTGGTCAGAATTGAAGGAATGATGGATGGCGCTAAATACAGGGAAATTCTTGAGGGAAACATGATTCAGTCTTCAAGAGATTTGAGACTGTGACGGAGGTTCACCTTCCAGCAGGACAATGACCCCAAGCATACTGCTAAAGCAACACTTGAGTGGTTAAGGGGAAACATTTAAATGTCTTGGAATGGCCTAGTCAAAGCCCAGACCTCAATCCAATTGAGAATATGTTGTATGACTTAAAGATTGCTGTAAACCAGCAGAAAGTTTCCAACTTGAACGAGCTGGAGCAGATTTGCCTTAAAGAATGGGCAAATCCCAGTGGCTAGATGTGCCAAGCTTATAGAGAAAAAACCCTTTTTAGGTTTCTAAGGCTTCTTCACATATTCCTCTCAACTCAATCTTTCCTATTATGGATGTGCAATTATTTTTTTATTCCTTATTATCGTTTACTAATCCTTCAGAATTATTGCAGGTTATCAAAAACTATATTGTTCCAATATAGAACTTCACACTTACCAACAGCAGGAATGGGAGGCAGCTTGGTGTTTCGGACCTGAGGTGCCTGAGGACCAGAGTTGGCCCAGGGACAAGAGTCCCTCACATTCTTGAGCCTCTCCTTTTTGATGTTCTCCAGCTTGATGGTGACTCCTCCCCCTTTATGAAGCCCAAGACCCACCCCCACCGAGGTGCGGGGGGAGAGGGTGGAGGAGTCCACCATGGGAGGGTCATCCAGTGCACTCAGGTCCCCAAAGCTGCCCCCACTGTGCAGGGCCATCTCTACTCCACTGTCATTGTTGTGGGCACTGCCAAGTGGCGACGGCTCACTGCTACATGACGAGTGACCGCCCGGGCTGGATTGATACGTCTGGAGAGGGGGACAGGATAGGTGGTTCAGGTTAGACACAGAATCAAGCCTATTAAGGGCTTTTAACATTACTCTAGTCGATTTGGTTTGGATTGGCATGGTAGTATGAAATGGTTATCACTGTCAGACAGAGCATTGTTATTATAAAAAAGATGCTTAAAGATGAAATAAAGTTTCAAAATTCAGATGAATAAATTAGGTCAACTTTGCAAAACCATAAATTAAATGAATTATGTAGCCTCGCTTTAGTTTAATAATCTTATTTATCATAGAATTGTTAGATTTTTTCTAAAGGAAACATGTCTAGTGGAGGGACGGGGGATACTGTGATTCTCATCATAGTCAAGTGTTGACAGTGGTTATTTCTGACACAGACTGAACTAGAAAGAGTCTTGATCACAGCTTGATTGCTGGAACTATTTGTTCGGCGCACATGCTGAACAGTCCCGTTGTTTGAATATTAATTTGATAATTACTTTTATCATGGCCTGATAGACATTACTGTCAGATCTCTAGGCCACAGAAGAATAGAACTGAATAAAGTGTGTGTGTGTGTGTTCAAAGGGGGCCTTATAGTATACAAACACTGGATTGCTGATGCTATGTATTGGCCCATGAGAGGGTTTTAAGCCACCTGTTTAGGCACTCCCCAGGAGAGCAGTCCTCCATAGGATGAATGGAATTCCACAGTATTCAATTAAATGTTTTAAGGACAAAATTACATGTATTTAAGTATTGTTCTGTTGCAGTGGGGGCAGTAACATTAGTACTTTCAAAAAATATATACTTTAAGGATAATATATATCTTTTTAAATGTTTTATTTGTATGTTTAGCTCACATAACATAATTTAAAAGTAAGTATTAAGGTGTGTGCAATAGAATAAACATGGATTTTTTAAATTGACATTTATAAACGCATTTCTATAGCTTCTAAAATATTTCTTACAACGTTGAGGGAGTGCCAAGATGGAGGCACGGTGGCTTCAAAACTATTCGGACCCCTTGACATTTTCCACATTTTGTTACGTTACAGCCTTATTCTAAAATTGATTAAATCGTTTTCCCCCTCAACAATCTAAACACAATACCCCATAATGACAAAGCAGAAACAGATTTTTAGAAATGTTTGCTAATTTATAATTGGAAAAAAAAGAAATATCACATTTACATAAGTATTCAGACCCTTTACTCAATACTTTGTTGAAGCATCTTTGGCAGCGAAGACAGCCTCGAGTCTTCTTGGGTATGACGCTACATGCTTGGCAAACCTGTATTTGTGGAGTTTGCCCCATTGTCCTCTGCAGATACTCTCAAGTTGTGTCAGGTTGGGATGCGGAGCGTTGCTGCACAGCTATTTTCAGGTATCGCCAGATTTTCAATAGGGTTCAAGTCTGGGCTCTGGCTGGGCCACCCAAGGACATTCAGAAACTTGTCCCTAAGCCCCTCTTGCTTTGTCTTGGCTGTGTGCTTAGGGTTGTTGTCCTGTTGGAAGGTGAACCTTCACCCCAGTCTGAGGTCCTGAGTGCTCTGGAGCAGGTTTTCATTAAGGATCTCTCAGTACTTTTCTCCTTTCATCTTTGCCTCAAATCTGACTAGTCTCCCAGTCCCTGACGCTGAAAAACATCCCCACAGCATGATACTGCCACCACCATGCTTCACCGTAGGGATGGTGCCAGGTTTCTTCCAGACATGACGCTTGGCAGTCAGGACAAAGAGTTCAATCTTGGTTTCATCCGACCAGATAATATTGTTTCTCATAGTCTGAGAGTCTTTAGGTGCCTTTTGGCAAACTCCAAGTGGGTGGTGTGCTGCACAGATGGTTGTCCTTCTGGAAGGTTCTCCCATCTCAACAGAGGAACTCTGGAGCTCTGCCAGAGTGACCATCGGGTTCTTGGTCACCTCCCTGACCAAAGCCCTTCTCCCCCAATTGCTCAATTTGTCCGGGCGGCCAGCTCTAGGAAGAGTATTGGTGGTTCCAAACGTCTTCCATTTAAGAATTATGGAGGCCACGGTGTTCTTCGGGACCTGCAATGCTGCAGACATTTTTGGGTACCCTTCCCCAGATCTGGGCCTTGACACAATCCTGTCTTGGAGCTCTACGGACAATTCCTTCGGCTTGGTTTTCGCTCTGACAAGAAGACAGCAGCGATTACTGCCTCGAGTCTTCTTGGGTATGAGGCAAACCTGTATTTGCAGAGTTTCTCCCATTGTTCTCTGCAGATCCACTCAAGCTCTCTCATGTTGCTCTGACATGCACTGTCCACTGTGGGAACTTATATAGACAGGTGTGTGCCTTTCCAAATAATCTCCAATTTAATTTACCACAGGGGACTCCAATCAAGTTGTAGAAACATCTCAACGATGATCAATGGAAACAGGATGCACCTGAACTCTATTTTGAGTCTCATAGCAAAGTATCTGAATAGTACCTAAGGTATATTTTTTATTTATTTATTTATTTTTTATTTTAAAAAATGTGCAAACATTTCTAAATACCTGTTTTCACTTTTTTATTATGGGGTATTGTGTTTAGATTGCTGAGGATTTCATATATATATATATATTTTTTAACCCATTTTAGAATAAGGCTGTAATGTAACAAATTGTGGAAAAAGTCAAGGGGTCTGTATACTTTTCAAAGGCACTGTATAACTCATTGGGTAGATTTCACAGTACATCACAACATCTAACTGTAGGTAGTATACACTTTAAAACCAGAAGCTCTTGGAAAGTCCTCTGTTTTTAATACATGGAGGAACAGAGTAGTGCATTTCAAATATATTGACTGTTGACTCAGGTTTGACATGCAGTGTTAAAAAGCATGTAAAGGAATAGAAACAGTGCTGGTGCTGGTGCTCACCTCAGTGAAGCCTGTCCAATAGGGAAAGTGTTAAGGAAACAGAAGCACATTCAAGCAGTGACCAGAGAGGTTAGTTAGGTTAAGAAGAGGATAGACCATCAGCAGTTGTATCACAGATCAGTTCATGTGAAAGGTGATATGATAAATGGTGAAAGGCTTGCATTTGCATCACAAGACTCAAATAACATATAACATGTATGAATGATAATGTTAAGATTAGCATTTGTAGTATTAAGTTGTTAGTAGTAGATGATAGGATTTTGACAATAGTCAAAGTCAATGCTTTGTTAAAAGCAGCTGTTATGACACAATAAAATGTCACATCCAGTCTTACTATTGAGTTCTCAGTCTTGATTGACTTGACCTGCAGGCAGTCCTCTGCTCCTCTAATGGTGCTGTTAGCCTCCATTTTTCCATCCATCCCTCTACGACTCTGTTTGGCGTTTGCCTCGTTCTCTCCATTCCCCTTAGGAGGACCCCTGGGGGGCACATCGCCACGTTGTTTCTTCGTGACGTGGGCCTCAGGTCCGTGGACCGTCTTCACATGCTTCCTGAGAGAGCTGGGGTCTGTGTAGCGCTTAGTGCACCCAGGGATCTTACAGATGTAGGGTTTCTGGGAAGAATCATTTTACACAATATCGTATTATCAGATGTTAAAGTTGATTACTATTTTCATCCATTGTCTTCTGAAAACACATAACGTAAAACACAAATAAAACAGAATGTTGACTGCATATTGGACATAAAAATCCTTGAAAAGTGTAAACACAATGAACTTAAATGTGCATTAGGTTATTTAAATGATGGCAGTGGGTAAATGCATAGATGTAGCTCACAGTATGTCTCTCATTTGATTGTCTATGGTTGGGTGTCTATAGAAGCCTTACCTCATTGGAGTGAGTTCTGTTCTGGTGCTTGGCTCTGTCTGAGGCGTTGGAGAAGGCTTTGTTGCAGCCCTCGTGTTCACAGACGTAAGGCTTCTCCCCTGTGTGAGACCTCAGATGGGTCTTCAGGTTCTCCAGGCGAGAGTAGGCCTTACAGCATCCTTCAAACTAGAGAGAGGAGGGATGGATGGAAAGATGGATTGATGGAAAGGGGGAGGGAGAGAGAAGAGAGAGACAGACAAAGGTCAGCGTTAGCAATAGCCTCAGAGACTCTGGCATCACACAGAAGTATTTGCTCTTTGAGAAAATGACTATTAAAAGAGACTGACATATAGCACAAAAATGATTTGCTCTTTGAGAAAAATGACTATTAGAACTATTTAAGCAAAGCGCCAGACATCATGAAACACTTTGTTGAAACAAAGCAGCTGAGCAGTTCTGTGTTTAGCTTTGGTATGCTATGCATTGTTATGTGGTAGGATTTGGTATTCCGTCAGAGTGTGCTATGCTGTGCACTGTGGGTAATTGACAGAGTGTGAGAGATGGGATCAAACTAGATTAGCTCATATGTGGACATAAAAGACCTGAGATCCTCCCTTTCAAAAACACAAGACTTGGTAGAGAGGGAGATATCTAGGGTGAATGAGATGCATGTGGGATTTAGCAACTAAACTATACAGTAGAATAGATCTTAATAAGGACCCATGGACCCCTAGTCCTCTTTACACTTGAATAACTAACATCCTCCTCTCATGTCAATCAGCCTTGTGAAGTCTTCTCTTCTCAGAAGTTATCTTTTAATGGACTCACAAGCCCTCATTATTGAGCTTTGAAGCTGAGGAAACTACACACAAAAATGTTATCATGAGTGAATCAGTGCAACAGATGAATCCCTTAGTAAAGGCCCAGAAGACTATTCTATGTGGAGTGGATGGATTTCTACTGGTGAGAAGCTAAAGTACCATTTTAAGGCTATGGTCTATAGTTATGATAGTGCACAAAGCAGAATCATAACCAGAGGTAGGACTTATAAATGTGTGTGATACAAGCAGAGATAGTTACGTGAGTGGCTTATCCGTGACCTATTATAGAAGGCTCTGGGCGTATTGGGAGAATGTGTACATGCCCGGGTGCATGTTGGGAATTGGAGACATTACTGTGCATTTGTGTGGCTTCTCTCCAGTGTGTCTCCTCATATGGACCACCAGCATGTACTGAGCCTTGAAGGGCTTCTGTTCCCGTGAGCACTCATCCCAGCGACACACAAACTCCTTCTTCTCCCCGTGGATGTGGTCATTGTTGATATGCTGCAGAGAGAACAGGGGAACATGGGGATACATGGGATTGGAATAAAACACATGGAAGTAAAACAAAGCAGGCATATCCATGTATCTCAACCTATCTGGGAGATAGACACGAACCTCATCTGTTTCAGGATCTGATATTCTCAATCAACAAGTTGTCAGATGTGTTTATGTCTTTAAAAATGGGACACACAATTCAATTCTCATTCAAAATCCTATTTTATCTAACCCCTAACCCGTACTCTTACCCCAACCCAAAAACCTAACCTTAACCCAAAAACGAAAACTAACCCTAGCTCCTAACCCTAGCTCCTAACCCTAAAACTAACCCTAGCTCCTAACCCTAGCTCCTAACCCTAACCCTAGCTACTAACCCTAACTAACCCTAGCGCCTAACCCTAGCTCCTAACCCTAAAACTAACCCTAGCTCCTAACCCTAGCTCTTAACCCTAAAACTAACCCTAGCTCCTAACCCTAAAACTAACCCTAGCTCCTAACCCTAGCTCCTAACCCTAAAACTAACCCTAGCTCCTAACCCTAGCTCCTAACCCTAAAACTAACCCTAGCTCCTAACCCTAAAACTAACCCTAGCTCCTAACCCTAAAACTAACCCTAGCTCCTAACCCTAGCTCCTAACTCTAATTCTAACCGTAACACTAATACTAACCTTAACCCTAAACCCCCTAGAAATAGCATTTGACCTTGTGGGGACTAACAAAATGTCCCCAGTTGGTCAAATTGTTGATTGTTTACTATTCATAAATAGTTAAACACACACACAATCCTTACTTGTCTTCCTGACAACTGAGATTTACACACATCTCCTTCTCTCTCTCTCGCTTTGATCAGGAAACCAATAGTGTGTAACATACCGTGTGTACACTACTCTGAGATGTCCATGCTTGAATGGTTGATTTTATTTTCTACCTGGAGATAAATGATGTCTGTCTGTCTGTCTCCCTTGTTCTCTTCATCTGTCTGTCTGTCTGTCTGTCTGTCTGTCTGTCTGTCTGTCTGTCTGTCTGTCTGTCTGTCTGTCTGTCTGTCTGTCTGTCTGTCTGTCTGCCTGTCTGCCTGTCTGCCTGTCTGCCTGTCTGTCTGTCTGTCTGTCTCTCTCCCTTGTTCTCTTCGTCTGTCTGTCTGTCTGTCTGTCTGTCTGTCTGTCTTTCTCCCTTGTTCTCTTCATCTGTCTGTCTGTCTGTCTGTCTGTCTGTCTGTCTGTCTGTGTCTGTCTGTCTTTCTCCCTTGTTCTCTTCATCTGTCTGTCTGTCTGTCTGTGTCTGTCTGTCTTTCTCCCTTGTTCTCTTCATCTGTCTGTCTGTCTGTCTGTGTCTGTCTGTCTCTCTCCCTTGTTCTCTTCGTCTGTCTGTCTGTCTGTCTGTCTGTCTGTCTGTCTGTCTGTCTGTCTGTCTGTCTGTCTGTCTGTCTGTCTGTCTGTCTGTCTGTCTGTCTGTCTCCCTTGTTCTCTTCGTCTGTCTGTCTGTCTGTCTGTCTGTCTGTCTGTCTGTCTGTCTGTCTGTCTGTCTGTCTGTCTGTCTGTCTGTCTGTCTGTCTGTCTGTCTGTCTGTCTCTCCGTTGTCTCTTCTCTGTCTGTCTGTCTGTCTGTCTGTCTGTCTGTCTGTCTGTCTGTCTGTCTGTCTCCCTTGTTCTCTTCGTCTGTCTGTCTGTCTGTCTGTCTGTCTGTCTGTCTGTCTGTCTGTCTGTCTGTCTGTCTGTCTGTCTGTCTGTCTGTCTGTCTGTCTGTCTGTCTGTCTGTCTCCCTTGTTCTCTTTGTCTGTCTGTCTGTCTGTCTGTCTGTCTGTCTGTCTGTCTGTCTGTCTGTCTGTCTGTCTGTCTGTCTGTCTGTCTGTCTGTCTGTCTGTCTGTCTGTCTGTCTGTCTGTCTGTCTGTCTCTTTCGTCTGTCTTGTCTCTCTTCTGTCTGTCTGTCTGTCTGTCTGTCTGTCTGTCTGTCTGTCTGTCTGTCTGTCTGTCTGTCTGTCTGTCTGTCTGTCTGTCTGTCTGTCTGTCTGTCTGTCTGTCTCCCTTGTTCTCTTCGTCTGTCTGTCTGTCTGTCTGTCTGTCTGTCTGTCTGTCTGTCTGTCTGTCTGTCTGTCTGTCTGTCTGTCTGTCTGTCTGTCTGTCTGTCTGTCTGTCTGTCTGTCTGTCTGTCTCCCTTGTTCTCTTCGTCTGTCTGTCTGTCTGTCTGTCTGTCTGTCTGTCTGTCTGTCTGTCTGTCTGTCTGTCTGTCTGTCTGTCTGTCTGTCTGTCTGTCTGTCTGTCTGTCTGTCTCCCTTGTTCTCTTCGTCTGTCTGTCTGTCTGTCTGTCTGTCTGTCTGTCTGTCTGTCTGTCTGTCTGTCTGTCTGTCTGTCTGTCTGTCTGTCTGTCTGTCTGTCTGTCTGTCTCCCTTGTTCTCTTTGTCTGTCTGTCTGTCTGTCTGTCTGTCTGTCTGTCTGTCTGTCTGTCTGTCTGTCTGTCTGTCTGTCTGTCTGTCTGTCTGTCTGTCTGTCTGTCTGTCTGTCTGTCTGTCTGTCTCTCTTGTTCTCTTTGTCTGTCTGTCTGTCTGTCTGTCTGTCTGTCTGTCTGTCTGTCTGTCTGTCTGTCTGTCTGTCTGTCTGTCTGTCTGTCTGTCTGTCTGTCTGTCTGTCTGTCTGTCTGTCTGTCTGTCTGTCTCCCTTGTTCTCTTCGTCTGTCTGTCTGTCTGTCTGTCTGTCTGTCTGTCAGTCTGTCTCTCAGTCTGTCAGTCTGTCTGTCTGTCTGTCTGTCTGTCTGTCTGTCTGTCTGTCTGTCTGTCTGTCTGTCTGTCTGTCTGTCTGTCTGTCTGTCTGTCTGTCAGTCTGGCAGTCAGTCTGGCAGTCAGTCTGGCAGTCAGTCTGGCAGTCAGTCTGGCAGTCAGTCTGGCAGTCAGTCTGGCAGTCAGTCCGGCAGTCAGTCTGGCAGTCAGTCTGGCAGTCAGTCTGGCAGTCAGTCTGGCAGTCAGTCTGGCAGTCAGTCAGTACTGTACTGTACAAACTGAACTAGAGTTGGTATTTTAAAATGTTAGTCGTCACAGACATGGTTGAAAGATGGTCAAAGGACCTTGTAGACATGCATCCATTTTTGCCTGAGCATTTCAAAAACATGACAGTGATTGGACAGAAATGTCTAGAGTTACATTCCATTAAATTACAGAAAACAAACGTAGAATCAAACACAGAGTTTTTGTTTCAGAGGAACTGCCGGTCTTTCATTTAAGTGTGTGTGGTCAGGAGGGCAGGAAGACTCATTCTGCTGTATTGTCTAGGCATGCAAGGCCACTTGGTAAGATTACCCTGCTTAGTGCCTATCCCTCCATTTTCACTGAGCCACACGCACACACACACAAACAACCACATGGAAAATATTCACACAGCCAGACAAACCACTTTGTCTCCTGGGGACCTTCACCCTCACTATACCCTACTAATGTGGCCACTTTGTCACAAGCTGGGCCCTGGTCAAAAATAGTGCAATATATAGGGAATAGGGTACCATTTGGGATGTAGCCATCCACCCACTGACTGGGTTAGTGGTTGACAGTCCTGATCCTGCCCAGTTCTTTTTCAGAGGAAAAGTGGATGAACAAGTGAAGTGTGTGGCCTGCAGCAGGCTTCCATTTTCAGCCATGTACTCTTCATACCATACTGAAACCATAATTTGGGGCTATTGGGGAAGGATTACTTTGGGTAAATAGAACTTAGAAGTTCTACGCCATAATTTTGTGTATTTTTTGTCAAGGTGAGTGATTTCACTTGTATGACTGGTGAGAACATTGTGTAAAACCTTGGAACTACAGTACAGGGGGTGTGTACTGTAGATGGAGGGATAAAGTACTATCAAATACTTGGCAGCAGACTCTCAGTTATTACATCTACAGATGTCTACATCTACGTTGGTATGTAATTAGAAGTCACTGTAACAAGAGACTCATTCACACATGGACATTTACTGTTAATTTGTATATTTTCCTTCCTTGCTGCCTTCCCCTTATTCCATTATTCCAGTGAGTTGTGGTATGTGTTCTACTTCACCATGTCCATCCACACCCTACACCACCAGGCCCCAGCTTTGTTCCCTAATCCCTTCAATCCCTGACAGAGATGCAGTGTAGGGGGAATGGATCCTGGAACTTACTGGGATGGTCTGGACATGCCCTCTGTCAGGACGACTGGGGCAGGGTGGCAGGACGAGGGGGAGAAGTGATAGGGTGGGGGAGGAGAGGGGAGAAAATGGGGGAAAGAGGGGCTAAATGGGGTTCTAAGGTGGCTCTACTCCTGGACTTTCTTTGTCAAGACAGACTGGAGGCTGGAAAGGGGACGAGAAAGGGGCTAAGGTGAATCCACTCCTGACCCGTAACACTGGGAGTTAGAGACTTCAGAACATTCCAGACTCAGCTCAGAGACTCCCAGTCTGGGTACTGAACTGACAATCCCAGTTAATCATAGCCTATTGGAGTAGAGTACAGAGCGCTGCATCAGGGGTTCCTTAGAGAGGAAAGGACAGAGTTCCAGAGCTCTGAGTATGACGATGGATTTACTGCCATGCCTCTAGGGTTCAGAGGTCAGAGGTGGCTGAGAGCCAGGGGTTGGGGGTCACATCTGCAGGGGCGTTAGAGTACCTCCGTCTCCTCAGTCGGAATCAACAGGCCTCATTAACCCTGCGCGTGTCCGCCACAGGAAAGGATCAGTTACTACTGCCTTGACTGGTTAAATCTTAAACCTGACTGGAATGACGCTTTAATGAGGAGCAGAGCCATTTTGAACATTAAAAAAAGGGGGAAATGAGAGGGTGTCTTTCAGACTTATTCCTGTATCTGTGTGCCTCTCTCTTGCCTTATGTTTTTGTCCACTGAAAGTCACAAGCATATCCCCTGACTGTAGAAGCACCAGCAGGCCCCTACTCACAGATGTCCTAACTCTGTGTGGTTACTAAAAATCACTTAATAATTACTCACATGAACGAGCTGGTCCTGGGTGTCGTACTCCTTGCTGCAGCCGACCCAGTGACAGTTGGTCTCGTAGACAGCCTCTGGCTCCTGCTTACACTCATCTTTGTCCAGCTCCTCACTCAGGTCCAGGACATGCTCCTGTGGATGAGAGGACTCAGTCAGAGAGGGGTACATGACCGTCTTATGTGCATGCAAGCAGACAGTTTGTGTGTGTGTTGACAATAGCTTGTACTGTATATAACCAACTATACTGTCACAACTTCCGCCTGAAGTCGGTCCCTCTCCTTGTTTGGCGGTGTTCGGCGGTCGACGTCACCGGCCTTCTAGACATCACTGATCCATTTTTCATTTTCCAGTTTTGTCTGGTCTTCCTTCACACCTGGTTCCAATCCCATCAATTACATGTTGTGTATTTAACCCTCTGTTTCCCCTCATGTCCTTGTCGGAGATTTTTTGATTGCATGTAATTGTGCATGTATCATGTTGGTGTGCGACGGGTTTTGTATCCACTTTTGTTATTTAGTACATTTTGGCTTTTGGAGTTTTATCAGCATTTATTAAACAACTCCGTTTTTACCAAGTTTTTTCTCCTGCACCTGACTTCCCTGCCACCAACACGCACCCATTACATATACTGTACTATTCTGCATTCGCTTATCTGCATCTTAATGATCTAAGATTGCTTTTGCACAACTCACTGTAAAGGGAAGCAAAAAAATAGGTTGTGGGATAGATAACATACCTGAAAGCATGGTGATATGGGCCGGGGTCCTTCTGCTTCTGTCTTGACCTTGTGCCTCTTGGTGATCATGGGGTTGACTGTGCTGCTCACCGCCGGGTCACCACCAGCATTCTGCAGGAGAGAGAAGGAGGTACACGTTAGAGACAGAGACTATACCAGCCTTCTGAAGGACATACTGTAGAGAGAGAAGGAGGTACACGTTAGAGACAGAGAATATACCAGCCTTCTGAAGGACATTCTGATAGAGAGAGAAGTAGAGGTTAGATAGAGTGGTCCTTAATGGCTCAGTTGGTAAGAGTGTCAAGTTCGATTCACACAGGGATTATACACTAAATGTATGCACTCACTGGATAAAAGTGTCTGCTAAGTGGCTAAACAGAAGAAGGAGTCAGAGATGCAGTGCTCTGGAGTGTGTAGAGACAGAGGCAGAGTTAAGATAACTCAGAGCAAAGTCAGAGCGACATCACAGTATTGTTCTTGGCGCTGGCTGACTGGCTCTGTTCTATGGTAACGTGATGATGTGAGGGTTGGTTGGTTTCAGAGTCAACCAGAGCCAGCCAAGTACCAGGCTCAGGGCCCATAACTCGTATAGCGACCCGACACAGAGACTAAACAGTTTAGACTGCTTTATGAGAGTCAGCCAGGGGAAATATGAAAAGAGAGAAATTATTATCCACACTGCAACGCTCAGAGCTTTGATCCTCCAACCAACTCTCAACATAACAGACAGACAGGCCTTTTTACGCCTCAGTCACAGGCTCTGTGGAGGAGACGCTCAGTGTGAGTGTGTGTGTGTGTGTTTAAGCATCATAAAAAAGGATATGAAGTGAGGGTTGTGGGTCAGTGAGGAGGGGTCTCTCTAGTATCCAAATCCCACCCAGCCACTACAGTACAGTACGGCGCTGACTGTGCTTCAGGGGCCCCATGCTCTCACTAACACTAACTTCAATGGCTGGAAACCAGGGGAAATGTGGTTCTGATTAATGTCAGTGAGGGGGGGGGGGGGTGATTTAGCTCCGTGTGTGTGTGTCTGTGTGTGTGTGTATATGTGTGTACATTGGTATACTAAAATTGACATAGTGATGGAATTTATGGGTGTGTGTGTGTGAGGGGGTGACGGTAGATGAGGGGGAAGTTTACATTCATAGAGACCATGTATACAATAGGTTGATAAAGGAGACAGAGGAAACACTTCTATGAACTGAGACAGTTAAAAACTCCTGCTAATGGGAGGGAGTCATCCCCCAACTCATAGCTGAGCGAACCCTAGACAAATACACTTGACAGTTTATGACACTCTTGGGCTGGATTAATTTAGCATGCCATCATTTTATCCATAATTTACGTAGTATACTTTGGCCAATATACAGTCTACATTCCATTCACGTTAGAGATCTTTGGTTTCTGTGTTATAGCTGAATGGAATTCATCCGTATCCCTCTCTGGGTATTCACAACTCCATTCATAGAATTGCATATAAAACACAAATTATAGGATCTCTAGGACTACGTCGTCATGCACGTCACAATTAAACCAGTGTTTGTGAGATATCAGACATATAAGTGCAGATATCTGAAGTAAGACAATGCTACTCACCTGGTTGGACTCAGAGCTGGAGGTGTTGTGGGTGGTGTTGAGGGTGGAGGCTGCCAGGGCGTGGGCATGCTGGCGGGCAGCGAAGGAGGGCGAGGGCTGGATAAGGGGAGGAGTATGGCCGAACGCACTCAGGCCTCTCTGCTGGTTGAGCAGCTGCTGGTAGGCCATGGGGTTGATGGGGTGGGGGAAGGTGAACGACGGACTGAGAGAGGAAAGGACAGGACACTCCATTTTAAGTACAACAGCAAATAAAATAACTGTAATCACTTAGTTATAGAGTTAAGATAACTTTTAAAACTGTACAGCTATTCTATGATTGATTGGTGTATGTGGAGCCCTATGTGTAGATTGTTGAAGTAATACATAAGTTCTAGAGATGTATATGTGTAGAACAGTTGTTGTGTACTGTATGTGTGTGCACTACATGTCCACTATATACAAAAGTATGTGGACACCACTTCAAATTAGTGGATTCGTCCATTTCAGCCACACCCATTGCTGATAGATGTATAGAATCGAGCACACAGCCATGCAATATACTGTACATAGACAAAGGCCTTACTGACTTTCAACGTGGCACTGTCATAGGATGCCACCTTTCCAACAACTCAGTTTGTCAAATTTCTGCCCTGCTAGAGCTGCCCCGGTCAACTGTAAGTGCTGTTATTGTGAAGTGGAAAGAAACATCAGCCGTGAAGTGGTAGGCCACACAAGCTCACAGAACAGGACCGCCGGGGGCCGAAGTGCATAGTGCGTAAAAAATCATCTGTCCTGTTGCAAGAATCACTACTAAGTTGCAAACTGCCTCTGGAAGCCTTCCTCGGGAGCTTCATGAAATGGGTTTCCACGGCCAAGCAGCCGTACACAAGCCTAAGATCACCATGCTCGCCGCCATTGGACTCTGCAGCAGTGGAAACGTGTTCTCTGGAGTGATGAATCACACTTCACCATCTGGCAGTCCGATGGACAAATTTCGGTTTGGCAGATGCCAGGAGCCTGCTACCTGCCCCAATGCACAGTGCCAACTGTAAAGTTTGGTGAAGGAGGAATAATGGTGGTGGCTGTGTTTCGGGCTAGGCCCCTTAGTTCCAGTGAAGGGAAATCTTAACACTACAGCATACAATGACATTCTAGACGATTCTGTTTCCAACTTTTGGGATGGATTGGAACACCGACAGAGAGCCAAGCCGAATTGCCCAACATCAGTGCCCAACCTTACTCATGCTCTTGTGGCTGAATGGAAGCAAGTCCCTGCAGCAATATTCCAACATCTAGTGGAAAACCTTCCCAGAAGAGTGGAGGCTATTATAGCGGCAAATGGGGCACCAACTTCATATTAATGCCCATGATTTTGGAATGAGATGTTTGACGAGCAGGTGTCCACATACTTTTGGTCATGTAGTGTATCTTGTACCTGATGCCGCTGACGGACAGGTGTCCGTAGGAGCTGCTGGCTGCAGAGCTGGAACGTGAGTTGTTAATGTAGGCCACGAGGGAGTTGGGCGAGGTACGGATCATGGTCTGCAGGTCGATGCTGGCGTCTGAGAGAGGGGAGATGGACAGGGCTCGCTTTCTGTTCAGCCTGGGGGTCAGTCTGGGGCTGGAGAACCGGGACACTGCAGATCGAGAGCACCAATCAATCAAACAAACATATTTATAAAGCCTTCTTAACATCAGCAGTGCTTTGCAGTACCCAAGCTAAACCCCAACGAGAAAGCCTATACACACAACATGCTAGTGACCCTTTCTCCCTATCCTGACTAAGTGTTACAACAATTGTGAGAAGAAAACAAAATGTCACTAGTAGTACACTCCCACAGCATACTAAAAATTAAGAACACTAATTTCAGTCAGTCAGTAAACCCGCAAAGAGTTACAGATTTAAGATGAAAGAGAAGAAACCTGTTTATCCAGAGGTGTTCTAGTAGAGGTCATTCTAGTGCTAGTCTAGCCTAGACTAAGGTACAGTCCCCTCAGTCTGTCTATGCTGTACCAAATGGCACCCTATCAATATTTAGTGCACGGCACTACTTTTGACCAAAAGTAGTGCACTACATAGCTAATAGGGTGCCATTTGGGATGTATCCTATATCTCTCTCCATCATCTCTCTAACACCACCCCAACCCTCCTCCTCCCCTTAATGCTCACATCCTCTTATGCATAATGAATCCCTCCCAATAATTTGGTGTAATTACCGTGATAAGAATCTCACCCAGTCAGTTGTATTTCAGCATGTTAAATGGAGGCAATTTAAACAAATTGATTTGAGAATACCATTAAAAGAATGAAGCATAGCTACAAAAGGTAAAGGTAAACCCAGAGAGTCATGGATGGCTTTTACCAAGCTGTTTTTGGAGCACGAATATTACAGTAAAAAAAAAAAAATTATGTTTTTTCCCACAAACTGTTGATTTGGTATTGTGTAACATTTGACCCTTTTGGAACTAATTCCCTCAGGTTGTGTATATAATCATCATTATTCTGTAAGAATGCATGTAGACATCCTTAACAGAGTTCTGTGCATGTAATTCTGACCTGAATTGAGCACGTAGTTCACTTTAACCTTCCTCTTTGGGACTTTTGCAATGGAAAGTCCCTTTCAAAGACATTTGGAAAGATGTCTTTCAGGGTTGTTCAAAAAGTTAATTGAATTTTTCTTTGGTGGGATTGGGTTTGACGCTGTTCCTGTGGCAATGGGTGACAGCTAGGGAGAGAAAGACAGAGATGGTGGTAGGGAAGGTAAAGGGAAAGTGGGATAATTTCCCATTCAGTTGTACAACTGAATGCCTTCAACTGAAATGTGTCTTCCGCATTTAACTCAACCCCTCTGAATCAGATAGGTGCAGGGGGGCAGCCTTAAATCGACATCCACGTCTTTGGCGACAGGGGAACAGTGGGTTAACTGCCTTGCTCAGGGGCAGAACGACAGATTTTTACCTTGTCAGCTCAAGGATTCGACCCAGCAACCTTTCGGTAGAGGGTAATGGCTAGCAGAATACGGGGTAAGGGTGGGGGGTAGCGTTGGCCAGCTGCTGTGGGCCAACAGGTGCTGAGTATTAGCCCTGGTGTGATGTGGCGTGGCAGGACACATACCAGGGCAGAGTGGTGGGGGTAGTACTGGTCTGGGATGGGGGGTTATTAGGCCTAACAGGGGGCATCATCAGAGGCGCTGGCAACAGGAAGTTCTTAATAGCTCCCATCACACCTCCCCAGAACACACGGACGGACGCACACACCACCACCTGCCAACATGTCAAACACACCACTGTCAACCTGCAGCCAATCCTCTGACCCTTTATTGGGTAAATTAGTGATCCTTTCTTCCAGGCCATATGGACCCAGAGAACACTATACTTATATACCTATGGCCGTAAAAAAACGGTAGTCTTATACATGGTGTGTGTGTGTGGGTAGGTGTCGGGGCCTGCGCACGTGTGTGGGTGTGTGTGAAAAAGACTTATGTTGCTGAGTTGTAAAACAAAAAGGCTTATGTGCTTACTTAGAGAGCTGCAGGACTTCAGAGGGACTCTGGCTGCTCTATGAAAACTCAGCTGTAGAGATGTCTGAAAAAGTTGGCAAAAACAACATTCGGTCCCTAAGAATGTTCTTCTATCAAGCTAAAAAAAATAAATGTGTCAAGTATCATTAGGCATATTGCGTAAGAAGGGGGGTTATCAGGGGAGTAGAGGGGGAGGAGAGAGGGGTGGAGTGGGGAGAGGAGTGGGTTGCTACCCGGATACGACAGTGGTTTATATTATACTCTTTAGAAAGGCTAGGGGTGGATTCAGATTTGCATCGAGTGTAATGGCTCTTTCTCTCTTGCCTGGGAATGGGCTGGCCCATTGTGGAGCTGCCGTGTGTTTGTCTGTGTGTGTGTCTGGGTCTGTGTGTGTGGTGCAGCGGTCTTATTCATCTCTGCTCACCACAGAACAGAAATGAAACCTCAGGGGAGATTTGCTTATTAATGTGCCACTTTATAAAGAAGGAAACTAAGCAAGGTACGGCTCACAGCCTGGCGAAACTGGCGCCTGCCTCACCCCCTGGACACCCTTATCAAAAGAAAGCCTTAAACCTCATACCCCAACCCCCAAAACCCTCCATATCCCTAGCCCCAGACATGGTCTCAACCCCTTCACAAAATACTGATTCACCCCCAAAAACCCACCCCTATATCCCCAGACATACTATAGTAATAACCCCCTAAACACACCATCCCACACCCCTACCCTCAGATATTGTATCAATCCCTTTCATACCTGATACCTCCAACACCAAAATCCCCATCCCCAGAAAAACTGTAGGTTCTCCCTAATCAATTCAGTACAACTTTCTCCATCCACTCAGGAGTCCCTAGTTAATGTGTTAGTCAACAGTATGTGCATGAGAGCGCAGCGTTTGCTCTTCTTGCCTGGACCTGGCACACCAAGGATACACTCCTCCACTGGCCTCCCATGTTAGAGAGACAGCGCCTGAAGACAGCCGCAATTTATTAGGGCGGCAGGTAGCCTTGAGGTTAGAGCATTGGGCCAGTAACCGAAAGGTTGCTGGTTCGAATACTGGAGCCGACAGGGTGAACAATCTATCACTGTGCCCTTGAGCAAGGCACTTAACCCTAATTGTTTCAGGGGAGCTGTATAATGGTGACCCTGGCTGTGACCCCACTCCCTGCGGGTGTCTCAGGGGGAGTTGGTATATGCTGAAAAACACGTGTGTAAAAGGACAAAAATAAGCACCCCTGTGAGGTCATTGTTGCATCTGCTCTGCCTGAGGTCACTCAGGCAACACACACAGTGATGGAGTGCTTTATCGATGGCGGGGCTCTAATTTAGGGGTATGCCAGGTTCTGGCAGCAGGGAGGTGGCGTGGCGCTGGCCCGAGGGATATGTCCTGTTCTCTAGGTCTAGGACTCTGTCTCTGTGGGAGCAGAGTGGAGCACAGGGAGGGTTGGCTATAATTGGGGGATCTGGACTGATATATAGGTTCATAATTACAGGCACTTGAGTGCACATTAACAAAAAAAACTAAAAGGGGGCTGAGCGATTATTTTAAGCATCTGCCTTGCTGTTTTGATGGAAATGGCTTTGTGGAAAATCTGAATACTGTAATTGAAGGGTAGTAATCCTTAATCCTTTACCCCCCCGTCCCTCCCAGTACAACCCCCAAACCAAAGCCCCCCGAATGAGAGTTGGCACAGGTTCCACACACAGCACACAAAGGTAGTCTCCCTTTGTTCAGTGCAACAGGCTTTAGAGGCCTGTAGTTAGTAGTTAGCCTGAGAGAATGATATTACAATGGGATGTAGGGTCTCTTTATCTGGGCTCTGTTTTCCCATCAGGAGAGCCAGTGGAGCCCTGTGGAGGGCCTGGCTTTGTTGGGTCATTTAGTTAGGAGTGTTGATTCACTACCTCCGCTGCTCTCTGGCTATGTCGGTCTGTCTCTCTCTCTGGTCTGTCTTTCACTCGGTCTCTCTCTCTAGTAGGGTTGCTGTACAGTGGATCCACTACCTACACTGCTCTAGCTCTCTCTCTTTCAGATGACCCCAGACTGAGGTAAAGCATGAGGGGTCAGGCGTTGGTCCTCCGAGGCGAGGGAGAGAGGCCCAGCGCGAGGCCCAATATCCCCCCTAAACAACACCGCAGCCTGGGTACCAGCCAGCCAAGAGCCCCAGCCAAGTCCAGCCACCCCCGATCCCCTCTGCTCTCCTCCGAGTGGGGAGGAATGTTTATTTTTCCTGGTAAATCTCGCTAATACCATCACTGCACATTTTATTAGAGGGAGCTCACTGCGATGATTCCCCTATGAGCCCCCAGTGTCCTGCTAAAGCCAGCTGTGTGTTTTTGTGTATGTGCACACTTCTGCCGGGGGCTCATGTGTGCTCATACAGTAAGTGTTTGTGTATGTAGTCCGCAGGGACTGGACAAGACCCCCCTCATTCTCAGTCCCTTCCTCCCTCCTCCTCCCCAAACACTAAGATCTCTTTTTCCTCTGACTGCATGGCAGACATTTACTTTGGCAGCAGCTATTGTCATGGGACCTTTGAGTTTCTTTTCCCGGCAGCAGGGTCCTACGCTGTTAGTGCTCTACAACCCTCCCCCCTTGTTCAGCCTTGTTTGGCGCGTTCCTCAGTGAGCTTACTATTAAGACATGATGAAGTGTAATCTGTAGGATTTACAGTATTTAAGTTTACACTGAAAAGGGTGAAAATGCTGATCCAGCTAGAGCAGGGGTGGCTAATCATTTTGTCTTAAGGGCCACATTGGTATTTAAAAAAATTCAGAGGAGGGCTGTACAGATTATTTTCCAGATCGATTTGTTCCATCTATCCATCGATCTATCTGAGATCTCTGGGTGAGACCACTCATAACATCACACGCCACACGCAATAGATTTACTAAGGGCTTTAGGGAACAAGGCCCAACTGGCCTCTGCCTGGTCTGGTGGAAACATTTGTGTCTGCTATTCGCGTTGGAAATTGGTCTATGTTGTTTTAGTGGATGAGCGCGTCAGAGCACGCCACTGGCACGGAGGCACACTTGGCATTTCAGCACGGCCCACGCTAACCAACCAACTGACGGATGGCAGGAGGATCTGTCGGTGTTTGTTTTGTAGGCCTGTTGGAGCAGACTGCATGTAGCCTACATGGCACCCATATGCCTCAATCAGTCACACAGTGGGCGGGGGAGAGGAGCAGAGAGCTACTGGTGTGTGTCCCAAATGGCACTCTGTTCCCTATACTGTATAGTGCAGTAATTTTGACCAGGGCCCATAATGTGTTCTTAGAGAAAGCATTACTACTTAGCTACCTACTCCCCTTCACTCTCTGCGGAGCATAAGGCCTCAACAAAAAGATCCAAAACTGAGAATGGGTTTGCACAGTCAGTTTAATGATCAGATTATTGACTGTTTCATAAATTGTATTACTGTATACAATTGTCAACGTACTGTATACAGTACCACGCATGGGGACAGGGATACATGGTCTGTCCTGAGCAGCTAGCTCTGGGAAACTGGACAGCATCAGGGTGCCATGTTTAGTGTCATTTAGCTATGTTTTTGAGAAAATACCCAGGTTATAGCTCTGCTTAATGGCAAGTGGTAAAACTTACAGTAAATCCATACATTTAGCCCTATGGAACTATGAGAACACCTGACTGTCTTAAAACGTTTAAGTACACCCGGCACTAGGGCTAGTCTGCAGAATCTTCCATGAACACATTTCTCCCTTTTATTAACCAGCACTATTTTTTAAGCCCACTCTCACATGTTTGCAGTACTAATAGGAATCATTGGGAAGGGAAAATAACCAGCCATATTATAACTTTGGGTTCACTTAGGACTCCGCTCTTGTGGTAGGTCCAATGAATTTATTAGAGCATAAATTGATTTTTAAATATGCATATGAATTTATTTTATTTTATCAGAGCTAGGCTTCCAAAACAAACGTAGCGGTCTCGATGCATATGTATCGCCCTCTCTGCCATTAAATGAGGTTCTTTATTCAGCCAGGCCTATAACTGAGACTCTGAGCCATTAGCTGGCTGGCTAGGTCAATACAGAGCCTGTGTGTGTCTGTGGAGCTGCTAGCCTCGCTAACCGCACTGACGGAGAGCTTCAAGCCAGAGAGTGCCCAGGACGCTGACCACATCAAACCCAGCCAGGTTTGAGAAGTAGAGAACACCAAATAAACCTGCCAGGGGGAGGTGTGGAGGTGAGGGGGGTGCGGGGAGGAGAGGAGAAGGCCCAGTTCTGTGCTGTTGTGAGTCGGTGTCTGTGGGTGTTTGAGCAAACAGCCTCCCCAAACAACTGTGGGAAGCCAGCAGCAGTGGCGGTCACGCCGGGAGTGAGAAGTGGGAGGATGGATGGAGGAATGGAGGGACGGAGTAGTGAAGGAGGAAGACAACAACCCCTATGCCCAAATCTGCATGCCCTCCCCTCCTCCTCCCTCTCTTCATGTTTGATTTAGTGATTGAGGGGTAATTTAAACGGTTCATTTCGAGGTGGATCCTGCGTTGGCAGGGATCATGGCGGTAAGGTTTTCCTAGCATGCACATGAGGATTGGTGCTTTAGCGTCACGCAGGGTGGACGGAGAGCGTGACAAGAGGTGCAAACACCGTTAGATGGTAGATGGCTCGTTCTCGCTCTTTTCCCTTGGGTGGTTTGAGACCGGATAAAAGTGATATGGATACCTAACCGGGAGTCTGTGCCAGGCAGGCAGAGAATGTATGCGTTTGACGGTCAAATGGCATCGAAAGGCTTACTTTCATGGACAGTTTAGTTTAGCTTTCCACTCTGTAGCACTGTATTGCCCATTCATACAGCTAACTGGAAGGTTCCTGAGTTGATATAATCTCCAGGTCCTAGCAGCATTATTAGGCCTTACTTGTCACTCTGTTCTTAGGCCTGGGACTGTCTGCATGTCAGACCTCTCCTGTGAAAAGCAGGGTTGTTCACCACGTCTCTTCTGTCACACTGTCACTAAATCTCCCCTTCCTCTATCCCTGCCGTTAGATTGCACAAGCAGAACAGGGACCACAGATTTACAGTATACCTGCCATAACACTGACTGAGAAACAGAGAAGAGACAGATTCAGAAGCCCTGGCATCTGCTGCTGCCTGAAATATAGTCTATCCACTGCCAAACCTCTCTCTCTCTCTATTTGTCTCTCATCTCGGTCTCATCTCTCACACACTCACTCTCTCTCCATCTCATTCTCTCCTCTTTCTTCCTCTCCCTCTCTCTCTATTCCTCTCCTCTCTCTCTCTCCCTCGCTCGCTTTTCCTCTCCCTCGCTCTCTTTTCCTCTCCCTCGCTCTCTTTTCCTCTCCCTCGCTCTCTTTTCCTCTCCCTCGCTCTCTTTTCCTCTCCCTCGCTCTCTTTTCCTCTCCCTCGCTCGCTTTTCCTCTCCCTCGCTCTCTTTTCCTCTCCCTCGCTCTCTTTTCCTCTCCCTCGCTCTCTTTTCCTCTCCCTCGCTCTCTTTTCCTCTCCCTCGCTCTCTTTTCCTCTCCCTCGCTCGCTTTTCCTCTCCCTCGCTCGCTTTTCCTCTCCCTCGCTCGCTTTTCCTCTCCCTCGCTCTCTTTTCCTCTCCCTCGCTCTCTTTTCCTCTCCCTCGCTCTCTTTTCCTCTCCCTTGCTCTCTTTTCCTCTCCCTCTCAACATGGTTGCCCTTTTAAGGTTACCACTGTGGATTTGTAGGATGTTACTCATAACAGAGTAACACACCTGAAACACTATGTGACTAGCTGTGTAAATTAGAGGCCTGTGTTGGGAGAACAGTGGTGGGCCTTTCTGTCATGGGCTTTCCTGTGTTTATAGACACCCCCTGCTACGACTGAGGGTTTTTATAAGTCAAGGAATGCTCCTCTTGCTTTGATGTGGGGAAGTCTTACACACAGAAAGCCACAAGAAGAAGAAAGGACATCTATGAAAAGCACAGCACCACATACCTGGAGGTAAGCACAAAGGGTGATGAGGCTCTTAGTATTTAGTAGTCTGGCATATGGGTACTTCACAATGTACACAGAGTATACAAAACATTAAGAACACCTGCTCATTCCATGACATAAACTGACCAGGTAAAAGCTGTGATCTCTTATTGACCCGGATAATCCACTTCAATCAGTGTAGATGAAGGGGACAAAAACAGGTTAAAGAAGGATTTTTAAGTCTTGAGACAATAGAGACATGGATTGTTTATGTGTGCCATTCAGAGTTAAGTGCCTTTTAACTGGGTATGGTAGTAGCTGCCAGGCGCACCAGTTTGTGTCAAGAACTGCAACACCGCTGTGTTTTTCACACTCAACAGTTTCCCGTGTGTATCAAGAATGGTCCACCACCCAAAGGGCATCCAGTCAACTTGACACAACTGTGGAAAGCAATGGAGTCAACATGGGCCAGCATACCTGTGGAACTCTTTCGACACCTTGTAGAGTCCACGCCCTGACAAATTGAGGCTGTTCTGAGGGGAAGGGGGGTGCAACTCAATATTACAAAGTTGTTCCTAATGCTTGGTACACTCAGTGAAGTGGGAGAGTCCCACATATGATAGTCAGTGTGACCTGGGCTGTGTCAGGTCAAAAGTAGTTCAGGGGTAGGAAACCCTGTAGAGGCACTTCATGTTTTGCTTTAGACCAGGTAATGAATTTAGCCAATTAAGTTGAGTGATTGGTAGAATCAGGTGTGGTGTCTGGCTGGGAAAGAATCCTGCAGTGAAGTGGCTGTTGCACTCAAGGACCAGGGTTGCCAACCCCTGATCTAGGGAATCGGATGTCTTTTGGGGTACAACCCAGGAAGGTGTGTTTCAGGATTTCAGGGTCACTCACCATCCACAGGGCTGATGTAGTCAGGCAGGTGTGCGGCTGCTGCTGCTGCTGCTGCGGCCGCCCCGGTCTGCATGATGAGGTCTCCGTAAGTGCTCCTGCCACTGGCCATGAGGTGGTAGTAATCTGTAGGGTTGGCACCTGGAGGTGGAGGGGGCAGGCTGAACAGACCATGCTCCTTCAGGTGCTCATGGGTCACTGTCGGACAGAGATGGAGTGAGGGGTGAGATGTGAGAGACGTGTCACAGGTCAACTAATGAACAACTGACATGGGGACAGGGAAGACTGACACAGGAACAGAGAGAGAGACGGGGGGGGTTTAAATGAGAGGACGCAGAGAGACACAGACCAAAACAGTGAGTAGTAGATTTGACAGACGGAGAGACAGAGGGGAACAGACATGGTGCGTTGCTTCACAGGTTTGAAGATCTATGCTACAGAAGATGCCTGGAGGGCAAAAGGCTTTTGATAAAAGATAGGTGAAGTCTTTGAGGTTTGCTGAGGTGTGTGAATGACCTCGGGGTGTAAACGAGGAAGAGAAAGAAGGAGGGAATAGAACATTCCTGCTCTTCTCCTGTCTCGCACATAAATTCATTGAGACAGATTACCCGCACGCGCACGCGCACACACACACACACACACACACACACACACACACACACACACACACACACACACACACACACACACACACACACACACCCATAGTGGTAGAGAAGGGAAACCCTTGAGCATTACGGAAATATTGATGTAGAACGTGTCAACACCTGCACCCTGTAAACCCACATTTAAAAGTGTCACAAGCTGTAAGAGGGAGATGTAGATTTTTCTTTCCTTTTGCAGCGAGCCACTGAGGCCTATATCCATAACTGTGGCTGCCTCCCCTAGTTTCCTGCTCTCCGTTTGCCCCTGTGGATATATCAGAGGCTAACGTCTCCACAGATAGAGAAAGGAGGAGTGGAAGAAAGTAGGGATGGAAGGGTGGAAGTTTGAACTCCCTTAAAGGGCCTAATGTAGCGGTGTCAAACCAATTTTACCCTGGGGGTCCGCATTCAGTCATCAAAGAGGTCCGGAGGGCTGCACTGAAAATGTGCTATATTTCCTCGCCGTAAAAATGTGAAAAAATTGTCCTCTATCTATAGTTTTTACAATTTCCGATGCTCCCTGAATGTCTAGCTTTCATTTGGGTGATTCTTAGCAAGATGGACACAGTCAAGAAACTGTATGAATGTAGGTCTATTTGTCACGTTCTGACCTTTATTTCCTGTGTTTTGTATTTAGTTAGTATGGTCAGGGCGTGAGTTGGGTGGGCAGTCTATGTTTGTTTTTCTAGGTTTTGGGTATTTCTTTGTTTTCGGCCTAGTATGGTTCTCAATCAGAGGCAGGTGTCATTAGTTGTCTCTGATTGAGAATCATACTTAGGTAGCCTGGGTTTCACTGTGTGTTTGTGGGTGATTGTTCCTGTCTCTGTGTTTGCACCAGATAGGACTGTTTTAGGTTTTCTCACGTTTGTTGTTTTTGTTAGTTATCTCATGTGTAGTTTCTTTATAAATTAAAGAACATGAATAACCACCATGCTTACTTTTTGGTCCGCTTCTCTTTCACCAGAAAACCCTTACACTATTATCATTTCTACACAGTTTCCATTTGGTTTTAGTCATTTGAAGTTAAATATGTTTTACTCCAAACACCCCTGACTACTGTTAGTTAGATAAACTGGGGAGGAGAGAGGGGGGGAAGGAGGGGTGGAGGTTTGAGCCTCCTTCCTCTGCAGTGCCTAAACCATGGGCCACACCAAACCGGTCCTATCAGGACTAATTAGGGCTGGCTGTGGTAAAAAAAGAACAGGGGTCTGTTTGTGCTGGCTAGGAGGCCCACAGAGAAGCTTTAGTTTCTCCTCGCCTGCCCGGATCACATAACCACTTCCAGTAGCTGCTTGTGTGGACTGGACAGACAGGATGGTGGAGGGTAGTGGACTGGACAGACAGACTGAGGATGGTGGAGGGTAGTGGACTGGACAGACAGACTGAGGATGGTGGAGGGTAGTGGACTGGACAGACAGACTGAGGATGGTGGAGGGTAGTGGACTGGACAGACAGGTTGACGATGGTGGAGGGTAGTGGACTGGACAGACAGACTGAGGATGGTGGAGAGTAGTGGACTGGACAGACAGACTGAGGATGGTGGAGGGTAGTGGACTGGACAGACAGGTTGACGATGGTGGAGGGTAGTGGACTGGACAGACAGACTGAGGATGGTGGAGAGTAGTGGACTGGACAGACAGACTGAGGATGGTGGAGAGTAGTGGACTGGACAGACAGACTGAGGATGGTGGAGAGTAGTGGATAGGTCAGACATAAGGACTGGAGCATGGTAGTGGAGGGTAGAGGATAAAACCAGTAGTCGTCCCGGTGAAACCAGCTCAAAAAGCCAGGGAATTCAACAGACAGAGCCTCCTTGCTCTGCGTTCTGTCTCATTTACATGGTTTGGAGTGACCCTACACTGCTGTATCAGACATATAGTAGACATTGACAACATTGACGATAAAGGGTGTGGATGTTTCCTATAATTGGAAGATATGTCCCTTTCTTGATATAAACAAGTTGATATGCTGATAAAATGGACTGATTTTATAACTCCACACACAAAAATAATAATCTCTGGGACAACTAACAGTAGTGTCCAGGCATTAGGTTACTAAAACTATACTCAAAACAAGTCGTCTACAACTACTTTACAGGTATTCCATCTCTAGAATTATCTACAGTATTCTCCGACAGGCTCCAAGCTTAATGCCCTCCTCCATTTTATGACATACTTCTTTGCCACTGCTGCCACTATATCAGTGACAGAATCTCTTCCGCATTGCTTCTCCTAAAAGCCACAAAGCCATTAAAGTCAACAGGGGAGTACACTCAGTGATTTATCATTGGGCCTCTAAGACAGCTCTATCTCTCAGCCTTTGTCGCCTCTCAGGCAGCTCTCTCTACTCCCTTCAACCCGTTGTTGTAACAGGGTCGTGAGGACAGGCCTGTCATCATATGAGCTCCATATTGGGGAGGGAAATGTGCTTTGTTAGTCTTTGCTAATTTCCATGGTTTCCGATACCCAAACATTTGTTCAGAAACGTATACACACATTCTAGCATGCGTACACATACTCTTTCTTTCTCTCTCTAGCTCTCGCGCACACACACACACACACACACACACACACACACACACACACACACACACACACACACACACACACACACACACACACACACACACACACACACACACACACACACACACACACACACACACACACACTTAAGTGACTTTTATACAACGGGTAACCAACATTTAATAATTTACACTTTAAGTTGGAAGTTTACATACACCTTAGCCAAATACATTTAAACTCAGTTTTTCACAATTCCTGACATTTAATTTGAGTAAAAATTCCCTTACTCAGGTCAGTTAGGATCACCACTTTATTTTAAGAATGTGAAATGTCAGAATAATAGAGAGAGAGAGAGAATGATTTATTTCAGCTTTCGTTTCTTTCATCACATGCCCAGTGTGTCAGAAGTTTACATACACTCAATTAGTAGTTGATAGCATTGCCTTTAAAATTGTTAAACTTGGGTCAAATGTTTTGGGTAGCCTTCCACAAGCTTCCCACAATAAGTTGGGTGAATTTTAGCCCATTCCTCCTGACAGAGCTGGTGTAACTGAGTCAGGTTTGTAGGCCTCCTTGCTCGCACACACTTTTTCAGTTCTGCCCACACATGTTCTATAGGATTCAGGTCAGGGCTTTGTGATGGCGACTCCAATACCTTGACTTTGTTGTCCTTAAGCCATTTTGCCACAACTTTGGAAGTATGCTTCGGGTCATTGTCCATTTAGAAGACCCATTTGTGATCAAGCTTTAACTTCCTGACTGATGTCTTGAGATGTTGCTTCAATATATTCACATAATTTCCCTCCATGATGCCATCTATTTTGTGAAGGGCACTAGTCTCTCCTGCAGCAAAGCACCCCCACAACATGATGCTGCCACCCCCGTGCTTCACGGTTGGGGATGGTGTTCTTCGGCTTGCAAGCCTCCCCCCTTTTCCTCCAAACATAACAATTGTCATTATGGCCAAACAGTTATATTTTTGTTTCATCAGACCAGAGGACATTTCTCCAAAAAGTACGATCTTTGTCCCCATATGGTGTTGCAAACTGTAGTCTTGCTTTTTTAAGTTGGTTTTGGAGCAGTGGCTTCTTCCTTGCTGAGCGATCTTTCAGGTTGATATAGGACTCGTTTTACTGTGGATATAGATACTTTTGTACCTGTTTCCTCCAACATATTCACAAGGTCCTTTGCTGTTGTTCTGAGATTGATTTGCACTTTTCACACCAAAGTACGTTCATCTCTAGGAGATTATTATTATTATAGAACACGTCTCCTTCCACGGCTGCGTGGTCCCATGGTGTTTATACTTGCATACTATTGTTTGTACAGATGAGCGTGGTACCTTCAGGTGTTTGGAAAGTGCTCCCAAAGATGAACCAGACATTTGGAGGACTACCATTTTTCTTCTGAGGTCTTAGATGATCTCTTTTGAAGTTTGAAGGTAGACCTTGAAATACATCCACAGGTCCACCTCCAATTGACTCAAATGATGTCAATTAGCCTATCAGAAGCTTCTAAAGCCATGACATAATTTCTGACCCACTGGAATTGTGATACAGTGAATTATAAGTGAAATAATCTGTCTGCAAACAATTGTTGGAAACATTACTTGTGTCATGCACAAAATAGATGTCCTAACCGACTTGCCAAAACTATAGTTTGTTAACAAGAAATTTGTGGAGTGGTTGAAAAACTAGTTTTAATGACTCCAACCTAAGTGTATGTAAACTTCCGACTTCAACTGTATGTATTTTCACTAAAAACTTTATTTGAATCTATTATTAGCATATTATTTAATCCTTCCACAAAATATAGTCCTGACACAAATCTAGGGTTGCTACCCAAGCCGGCTGGTCGTTCGGTCTATTGGTTTGGTTGCCGGTGATGTGACCCAGTCGTTGAGTCTTCTTGTTCTGCATCTGTGGACGCATCCCTGACTTTGTTCTCAATGCTCTATTGCTATACTGGCTGGCAACGTTCTTATCCCTTGCTTGCTAGCTAGCCAACTACAAATATTTTACAGTCACGTCAAACAGCACAGCCAGGCTAACAACAAAGTAGCTGAGTTTGCGTTTGTTTAAGCTGTTTTCTAGTGATATTTATTTGGATACATCAATGATAATAGCTAATGATACACTATTTCACCTGGAATAGATAATGTGCTCTGTCGTCAGGACATTGTTGTTCAGAGGAACTAGCCAACAACACAGCTAACACAACCACTTCAAACTGAAGCTGGAAATACTGCAAACTAGCTGCACTTCATTTCGTTTGACCTGTTTTTACTTAGTTTTGTTTTAACCAGTTTTTAAAATGGACATTTCTTTGTAAATATCCACTAAAATGATGCTGATTCATGATTTCGACTGGCTGAGAAAAGCTGCCTGCCTGTCTGTCTGTCTCATTCTGACTCCCAACACGTTCATTACTATGGGACAGTTAGAGATTGAATTTCAATACTGAAATAATATTGCAAATATGAAAGGGTAAGATAGCAAGTTTTACCGCTATTGAAAACCAATTGCTAGTCTAAAAGAAATGGGAGCTAATGTCTAGATGCTTTTTACAGTGGAGATCAAGTTCATAAATTGTCTGGCTAGTGGATTGTGTAGTGAGATGGGACAGAGTAAATAGGCATTTCAACGTCATAGCTTTAGCCGGTGGTAACTTGTGGAATAAACACCGGTTGGAATGCGGTTTTAACCAATGAGCGTCCCACCCATTGTATAAACCATACACATCCCATTACATGAGAGGATGAAAGGGAAAAAAAGTTTTAATATAGCGGAGTGTATTAGGTGTTAGACAAATTTTCACAGTATGGTGGGTAATCTGGTGTGTAAACAACATAACACATATATCCAGGTTTGTTCTGGGAGATGTGTTCCAGACATTCTCTCTCTGTGTTTATAGTGAGAATTATCCATTAAGTCTTATTTCCCTTAAACACAGCCTGATCTTCTCATCTCACCTCCTTAAAACTGAACCGAATGTCTGTAAATCTATCATCACACACCCTTACATAACAAGTTTCTCACTATATTTCTTTCTTATTTTTAGGATTTGTATATACACCGCTCAAAAAATAAAGGGAACATTAACATAACACATCCTAGATCTGAATGAATGAAATATTCTTATTAAAATACTTTTTTCTTTACATAGTTCAATGTGCTGACAACAAAATCACACAAAAATTATCAATGGAAATCAAATTGAGGGCGGTCTGGATTTGGAGTCACACTCAAAATGAAAGTGGAAAACCACACTACAGGCTGATCCAACTTTGATGTAATGTCCTTAAAACAAGTCAAAATGAGGCTCAATAGTGTGTGTGGCCTGCACGAGCCTGTAGGACCTCCCTACAACGCTTGGGCATGCTCCTGATGAGGTGGCGGATGGTCTCCTGAGGGATCTCCTCCCAGACCTGGACTAAAGCATCCGACAACTCCTGGACAGTCTGTGGTGCAACGTGTCGTTGGTGGATGGAGCGAGACATGATGTCCCAGATGTGCTCAATTGGATTCAGGTCTGGGGAATGGGCAGGCCAGTCCATAGCATCGATGCCTTCCTCTTGCAGGAACTGCTGACACACTCCAGCCACATGAGGTCTAGCATGGTCTTGCATTAGGAGGAACCCAGGGCCAACCGCACCAGCATATGGTCTCACAAGGGGTCTGAGGATCTCATCTCGGTACCTAATGGCAGTCAGGCTACCTCTGGCGAGCACAGAAAGAAATGCCAACACACACCATGACTGACCCACCGCCAAACCGGTCATGCTGGAGGATGTTGCAGGCAGCAGAACGTTCTCCACAGCGTCTCCAGACTCTGTCACATGTGCTCAGTGTCAACCTGCTTTCATCTGTGAAGAGCACAGGGCGCCAGTGGCGAATTTGCCAATCTTGGTGTCCTCTGGCAGATGCCAAACGTCCTGCACGGTGTTGGGCTGTAAGCACAATCCCCACCTTTGGACGTCGGGCCCTCATACCACCCTCATGGAGTCTGTTTCTGACCGTTTGAGCAGACACATGCACATTTGTGGCCTGCTGTAGGTCATTTTGCAGGGCTCTGGCAGTGCTCCTCCTGCTCCTCCTTGCACAAAGGTTGAGGTAGCGGTCCTGCTGCTGGGTTGTTGCCTCCTCCACGTCTCCTGATGTACTGGCCTGTCTCCTGGTAGAGCCTCCATGCTCTGGACACTACGCTGACAGACACAGCAAACCTTCTTGCCACAGCTCACATTGATGTGCCATCCTGCATGAGCTGCACTACCTGAGCCACTTGTGTGGGTTGTAGACTCCGTCTCATGCTACCACTAGAGTGAAAGCACCGCCAGCATTCAAAAGTGACCAAAACATCAGCCAGGAAGCATAGGAACTGAGAAGTGGTCTGTGGTCACCACCTGCGGAAGCACTCCTTTATTGGGGGTGTCTTGCTAATTGCCTATAATTTCCACCTGTTGTCTATTCCATTTGCACAACAGTATGTGACATTTATTGTCAATCAGTGTTGCTTCCTAAGTGGACAGTTTGATTTCACAGAAGTGTGATTGACTTGGAGTTACATTGTGTCGTTTAAGTGTTTTTTTGAGCAGTGTATATCATGTACAATCTGACAGATATGGGTGTAGAAAATATGATGCACTTTTTAATATTTTGTATTTCTTTTAATGCTCTGTTACAGTAAGCTCCCCTATAACTGCCAGTAGTTTGTATATGTGTGTCTCACCTTCTGCAGGGCTGAGTCCGCGGGCAGCAGAGATCATGGAGAGGGTGGGGCTGCTGTGCATGGAGCGGAGGTAGTGCTCCATCTGGGGGTGGACGTAAGAGTGAGGGGGGGCTGAAGGGGGAATCCCCCGTCCCTGCTGCGTGGGGGGACAGACGGATCAGAGAGATGCCGTCTGAGATGACCGGACTGCCTGCTAGGCCATGATGTCTGGAAAGAGCGAGGGAAAATGAGTTAGAAACAGAAATAGAGTGAAAGAGACAACCATGCACAAGCATGAATACCTTGAAAGAGTAATGCAAATCAGTGTTTTGTACAATAGGATTTTAGTGAATTGAACATGTTAGTGGTTTACATGTGCTGTATGTCTGCCATTCAGGTCGGTCCCTGAAAACATGTACATGTCAATCCAGATCCACTACTAGCGTTCCTGATCTGTCCTAGTGAACCGCTCCTGCCTGAAGCATTGAACAAGTTGAGACTGAGTGTCTCAGACTACACTCCTATGAAAAAGCCTACTGTTTGGGTGTCTGTTTGGGTGGGCACAGCCAAGGTGTCTCTCATATTAGTACTTAGCCCTGTTACGAGTCAGCACATCCATCCGGATGTAACTGTAAAAAACTGAGGCGTCTAGTTGGCCACCTTCAAGCTACCAGATTAATAGAACAAGATACCCTGACTAAAGTTGAGTCATTGATAATATAGCCCACAGGTCACAGTCAGTGGGATATAAATGTGTCATCTGTTGGCAGGTAACTAGCAGGTCTGCTTGTAGAAACACAGCCAAGAGGCTGCTGTAACTCTTGATAGCTACTCCCTGAAGCCAGAATAGAACACTGAATACCGTGCCGGCTGTCTGCTGGCCGCTGGCACAGTTCTTTTAACTGTTTTTGGCAAAGCTTGTTCTTTGAAGGGGCATGCTACTCCTTGTGTTAATATGGTTGTTGGGTCTAATTGAAACCTCTGTGTGTGGTGAGCCAGGCAGTACAGCACCTGGAAACAGGTGAAGAGGAGAAGATGTCAGGTTTTAAAGAAAGCAGGCCAGTACCACATCCTCACCTCTCCACTCTCTTTCTGCTGCTATACAGGCCTACAGGCTTCTCCTATACTACAGGCTGCTTCTCTTAACCAAGGAGTAGATGTGTCCAGAGGCGTTTTTAAAGAAAGCAGACCAGTACCACGACCTCACACTTCATTAGTCTCCAAGTTACCACTGTAATGAGTCACAGTATGCTGTCCATTGGGGAGGGGGGGAGAGAGGGTTGATGAAGTGGAGCGGGACATGGGGGTGGATTCGGGAGAGTGGGATGAGGAGGTGGGGGAGGATGGGAGAAAGTGGGGACGGTGAGGTTGGGGGCTCAGCGTACCAGACTTCAGTCTGCTCAACTGATGAGTTGCAGGGCAGGCAGGCAACACACAGAAACAACTCAAATGCTCTTTGCTTTGAAGAAAAAAGTATTTGAAGCCGATATAAGTTAGTATACACAAAGATGTTTTAACATCCATTAGTTATAATGATAAGAATTCATATTAGATACTACTTGGACCTTAGACTTACAACACACATTTCTGTAGTAAATGCTGATATGTGCCAGGAGTACACGAGGTAAAGAAAATAGTTGAAATACTGATATGGCTTCTTCCCGTAAAATCTGTGGATTTGGTTATACTGATCTCCCACTGAAATCCATAGGGATGAGAAGCTGGCAGAGGCTGGTTGTGGGTCTGAAAGGTGGGTCTGAGATGTTAGCGTTCTTGGCAAGGCCTGGGTTCACCTCAGTCTCTCATTTATACCCCTCTCTGTATGGGAGCCAACCTGCACCCAACCCAGCTCTTGCTGCTCCCTCCGTTTCCAGTAAACGCCTACAGACAACCAGCCTTGTCTGATGGCCAACTTTCTGCCGTCAACCCCTCCAATGGACGGACCATAAAGAGGTCTCTGTTCTGGGGGAGCTGAGAAGAAACAGACGCTCCATACACAAAAACACAAGCTGATTCCCTCCCCTTGGAGCTTCCACCCGGCACAGGTCTAGAGGCCTGTGCAAGTTTCACAGATTAGCGTTCAGCTTCACTGATGCTCCAGGTTTCGTAAAACTGGCACCAGAGTGCTCTTATCTGTCTGAGTAATTTACTACGGACCGTGCTGGTTGGTCACCGTCCTTCATGTTTAGCCACAGTGTTCCCGGTTATCGCTGCGCTGTGGGGGGAGTGTCATTTGGAGGCACCGGTGGGATCTGAGGTGTAACGACCCCAAAGAGCCTTTAGAGCGGGCTGAGGCTGCGATCCCAAATGGCACCCTATTCCTTATATAGTGCACTACTTTTGACCAAAGCCCTATGGACCCTGGTCAAAAGTATTGCACTAAATAGGGAATATGGTACAATTTTGGACGTTGACTGACTCGCCTGTGGTCCCGACCTCAGCCACAGAGAATCAACACAGAGTACACAAGTGAACATTTTCAAATGTGCCATTTCTTAATAAACATTTAAAGCCAGATAAGAGGCCAATGTTGTGTTTATACATACAGTGGTATTGGACTCCTTTCAAGTATTTGGAATATAAGTCAATATACTTAATTGAAACTGTGAAATTGAAATTGGCTAGTTTGTGGAGGCTGTGAATGCTCTCCCTTATGGGAGCCCCCTCCTAGATGGAATCTAAACAAGCTTGAAGTGCAAAAATGAACAACAACTAACCTGACTGGTGCAAAATGAATTGGTCGTGCCCTACCTCCCAGACTTAAATGAGTTATTTGATCAGAGCTCAAATGGAGAAATGAATTGGTCGTGCCCTACCTCCCAGACTTAAATGAGTTATTTGATCAGAGCTCAAATGGAGAAATGAATTGGTCGTGCCCTACCTCCCAGACTTAAATGAGTTATTTGATCAGAGCTCAAATGGAGAAATGAATTGGTCGTGCCCTACCTCCCAGACTTAAATGAGTTATTTGATCAGAGCTCAAATGGAGAAATGAATTGGTCGTGCCCTACCTCCCAGACTTAAATGAGTTATTTGATCAGAGCTCAAATGGAGAAATGAATTGGTCGTGCCCTACCTCCCAGACTTAAATGAGTTATTTGATCAGAGCTCAAATGGAGAAATGAATTGGTGAATTGGTGCCCTACCTCCCAGACTTAAATGAGTTATTTGATCAGAGCTCAAATGGAGAAATGAATTGGTCGTGCCCTACCTCCCAGACTTAAATGAGTTATTTGATCAGAGCTCAAATGGAGAAATGAATTGGTCGTGCCCTACCTCCCAGACTTAAATGAGTTATTTGATCAGAGCTCAAATGGAGAAATGAATTGGTCGTGCCCTACCTCCCAGACTTAAATGAGTTATTTGATCAGAGCTCAAATGGAGAAATGAATTGGTCGTGCCCTACCTCCCAGACTTAAATGAGTTATTTGATCAGAGCTCAAATGGAGAAATGAATTGGTCGTGCCCTACCTCCCAGACTTAAATTAGTTATTTGATCAGAGCTCAAATGGAGAAATTACATACAATTGACACATATACATTTCTTAAACCCCTCGAATTACTTTGTTTCAACGGTGAAGTGTTTCTGAATGCCTTTTTCAATGGGGTTCTTTGAGCTTCAAAATGCCGCAGTAAAACATTGCAGTTTTCACACATAATCATCATCAAAACCTTATTTGTCTGTCACAGTATGACACAGAACATGTTAACAAACACCATTAATCACACACGTGCGTGTTTGAGTCTTTGATAATGAGGTAAAATGTCCTACATTGGCCTGTCAGGAGACAACAAGTAGGAGACCTCTCTGACAGCTACTATTATTGAAGTCTTGTCAATCTGCCCTCTTTCTGACAAGATGTTACTTGAACTGTTTCTCCACAGACAGGTCTTAGTCACAGACAGAGCATGTAGTGCAACAATCCTGAACAAACAAGCCTGTGAGAGCAGGCTGTCTCTACATCAGAACCTGTCATTTAAAGAGAATTCCATCATACATAGCGCCATGGGTGGCTACCAGACTAAACTGATGAAACTGAAGTGGTCCTTTGTAGCTCAGTTAGCAGGGCATGGCGCTTGCAACGCCAGGATAGAGGGTTTGATTTCCGGAACCACCCATACATAACATGTATGAAAGCATGACTGTGAAAGGCCCTGCATGGTCAATCTGATGCCTGCAGTGGCCATACAGCATTTACTGCGATACGGCCTCTGCAGAATTCAGGGCATTCATACTTCATGCGCTTCCTGTAGCACTGCAGAGCTGTTACGAAGGAAGTTTTCAAGAAAGTGAGTTTGTGTTTATACAGGACCTCCCGGCCCCACCTACTGTCAACCAGCTATACAAAGCCCTCCACATTGTTACAAAATGTGGGAGGTGCACGGTGATGCAGTACGGAGCTCGATTTGGCACGGGGCTTGATTTGGCCTCTGCATGCCTCCGGAGGCTTCTCAATTGTGTCACCCCGTCCATACGGATCCTCCGACCACATTTTCAGATCAAGCATAAATTGGTTTTAAGTCGCTTTGGATAAAAGAGAGTGGAAGACAGACGTCTCTTTATCTTTGTCTGTAGCTATGTACAGTGCATTTAGAAGGCATTCAGAATCACTTTTTACATGTTACAGCCTTATTCCAAAATGTATTAAATAGTCCCCCCCCATCAATCTACACAATACCACATAATGACAAAGCAAAACAGGTTATTAGGAATGTTACAAATGTATAAAAAAAACTGAAATATCACATTTACATAAGTATTCAGACCCTTTACTCAGTACTTTGTTGAAGCATCTTTGGCAGCAATTATAGCCTCGCGTCTTCTTGGGTATGATGCTACAAGCTTGGCACACCTGTATTTGGGGAGTTTCTCCCATTCTTCTCTGCAGATCCTCTCAAGCTCTGTCAGGTTGGAGGGGGAGCGTCGCTGCACAGCTATTTTCAGGTCTCTCCAGAGATGTTCGATCGGGTTCAAGTCCGGGCTCTGGCTGGGCCAACAAAGGACATTCAGAGACTTGTCTCGAAGCCACTCCTGCGTTTTCTTGGCTGTGTGCTTAGGGTTGTTGTCCTGTTGGAAGGTGAACCTTTGCTCCAGTCTGAGGTCCTGAGCACTCTGGAGCATATTTTCATCAAGGATCTCTGTACTTTACACCATTCATCTTTCCCTCAATCCTAACTAGTCACCTGGTCCCTGCCGCTGAAAAACATCCCCTCAGCATGATGCTGCCACAACCATGCTTCACCGTAGGGAAGGTATTGGCCAAGGGATGAGCAGTGCCTAGTTTCCTCCAGACATGACGCTTGGTATTCTGGCTAAAGAGTTCAATCTAGGTTTCATCAGACCAGAGAATCTTGTTTCTCATGGTACCTTTTAGCAAACTCCAAGCGGGCTGTCATGTGCATTTTATTGAGGAGTGGCTTCCGTCTGACCACTCTATAATAAATATCTGATTTGTGGAATGCTGCAGGAAGGTTCTTCCATCTCACCTCCCTGATCGAGGGCCTTCCCCCCCGATTGCTCAGTGTGGCCAGCTCTAGGAAGAGTCTTGATTCCAAACTTATTCCATTTAAGAATGATGGAGGCCACTGTGTTCTTGGGACCTTCAATGCTGCAGAAATGTTTTGGTACCCTTCCCCAGATCTGTGTCTCGACACAATCCTGTCTCTGAGTTCTACGGACAATTCTTTCGACCTCGTGGCTTGGTTTTTGCTCTGACGTGCACTTGCTCTGTCGTGCACTCCCACAATTGTGGGACCTTATATAGACAGGTATGTGCCTTTCCAAATAATGTCTAATCAATTGGATTTACCACAGGTGGACTCAATGGAAACAGGATGCACCTGAGCTCAATTTCAAGTCTCATATAAAGGGTAAAGTACTTATGTAAAGTAAAGTACATAAAGGGTCTGAGTACTTATGTAAATAAGGTATGTTTTTATTTTTAATACATTTGCTAAAATAAAAAAAAATTAAAAACAGTTCTCGCTTTGTCATTATGGGGTATTGTGCATAGATTGAGGAGTACATTTTTGTTATTTCATCCATTTCAAAATAAGGCTGTAACATAAGAAAATGGGGAAAAGGTGAAGGGGTCTGAATACTTTCCGAATGCACTGTATATTGTAGGAGGTGTAGAAAGTGGAGGGTGAATACAAGCCACACAACCTACAGTACATTTCTACTTGAGGTAATTGTTGTTTGCTTCACTGTATGATTACTAGCTTATGTAGCTACTCTCTGCTATCCCATTGTTGGATTCCTAGTGTGAGAAAAAGTGCATTTGGACAAGGGATTGCTTGTTTGAGCTTCAAAAACATATGAGTAAGTGCATAACTGTGTGTATACATGTGGAGTACAGAGGATAGGGGAGGGGGATGTTTCTGTGCGGTCCTTTTGGTGTGGGGCAGGGCAGTAAATGGACATAGGCTGGTTAGGGCCACCTGGACCTACTGTATTCAACACCTCTTTTTAAGTAGCCTTAGTCTTTACGGCAACTCCAGGGTGGTGGAACAAGGCGTTAAGGAAGCCTTTCTCTGGACCAACAGACAGACAGATAGCAGCCTTTACCTCTCCTCCCCAACACTGAAGGTTATGTGAATTCAGGCATCCTGTTTCAGTGGATCTTTCTCTCTCTACTTTCTTTGCCTGGCTGTCTGGAACCGCCAACAAGTTAGTATTTGCCTCTCTGGCATGTTTTTCCCTACTGGCTCAGCAGATGAATTACGACGTGACACACTCTCATCTGTACTTCTGGGCAGCCACTCCCATTGAGATAAATCACTGTGTCTGTGTGTCAAATGGCACCCTATTCCTTATATAGTGCACTACTTTTGACAAGGGCCCATAGGGATCTGGTCAAAAGTAGTGCACTATAAAAGGGATCGGGTGCCATTTGGGATGCAAGCTGTGTTACCCCACAGGGGCTGGGGATGGGGCTGCAGTGAGCTCCTAGTTGTTTTTGGGACTCTTCATCAGGATGCTGAGGATTTGGACTCAAACTTTGATGGTATACTATTCTTTAACAAGTGAACTCTGTGTACATCAGACAAAGGAATGAGGATGACCTAGAAACCTAGTGGGGACAGTAGCTAGTATGCAAAGACACACTTATCTTTTATTCTGATTCAACTTGGTGACTTCTGCAATTCTTCAAACCAAATGATCTAAATTTGCCAGATAAATCTTGACATTTTCAAACCATTTGATTGATAGCTGCTTCTGTCTTTTCATGAATGCATTCCTCACAATAATTCACAGGAACCTTTAAACCCTCCCATTAGTACTGAGCGAAGGCTAGAACCAACATCTTAAAAAACTGAGTGTCAATGGACTGACACCCCATCAACATGCTCAGGATCAACCTAATCTTCAATGCTAACCAATCAGCATGCTCAAGATAGTCTTCCCTTCTAACGCACGCTCGGGAACTGTACTTTAAACGACAAAAAAACAAATAGCTGATCTGGAAAGTCCATTTAATCAACACATTCCAAGCCTAGAATGATTGCCTGGAAAGCTGGACCGCATGTGTTTGCGTACAGGGGTGGTGCAGGCCACAGCTCTCCAGCTCCACCTCACAAAACCTTCAGAATTCAGTTCAGTTCAATGCTGCAATTTGGATCCAACTCCCCAAAAGAATAAATAGCGGTCCTGCTGATCTGGAATGAGTGGGGATCTGTTTTCTGCTTCCTCTCGTTGTGTTGCCGTTTATGTTCTGGGAACGGAAGGCTGGATTTTGGATACTAATTACCCCCTCCAACATGTTGGCAGAGAGAAGAGGCTGGCTTCCCTCTTCACTGACTTGTGGGTTCACACAGAGGATGCCCATTCCCACAATCCACTTTAGGCCTACACCGCACATTATAAGCACTGTCTCAAAGCAAAACTCTGTACTGTTACACTGTCTCAGAGCAAGCAAGCAATGTACTGTTGAGGGATGAATGCATCTTTCCCAAAATGTCCCAATCTTTCGCCAAAGAACTTTGCCAAATTCCCCTAGTCCAGACCAGTGAAATGCTCCAGGCATTTTACTCTTATGTCTTTGGTGCATCTAGCCATATCCATGAGTAACCAAGAGGCCTATCTAGCCAGGTACTGACTGATGCAGCATTCCTCCCTAGGAACGGGTTCTGGCTCTTGTTCCTCCTGTTCTTTCCATGATATAGACTGACTAGGTGAATCCAGGTGAAAACGATGATGCCTTATTGATGTCATTTGTTAAATCCTCTTCAATCAGTGTAGATGAAGGCTAGGAGACAGGTTGAAGAAAGATTTTTAGTCCATGAGACATGGTTTGTGTATGTGTGCCATTCAGAGGGTGAATGGGCAAGACAAAATATTTAAGTGCCTTTGAAAGGGGTATGGTAGTAGGTGCCAGGCACATTTCACGCTAAACAGTTTCCTGTGTGTATCAAGAATGGTCCACCACCCAAAGGACACCCAGTCAACTTGACACAACTGTGGGCAGCTTTGGAGTCAACATGGGCCAGCATCCATGTGGAACGCTTGACATCTTGTGGAGTCCATGCCCCAATGAAGTGAGGCTGTTCTGAGGGCAAATGGGGTTGCAACTCAATATTAGGAAGGTGCTCCTAATGTTTTGTTCACTCAGTGTATATGGAAACTAGTTATAAACAGAGAAGGAACTGTCCCATAGCTAGCTCTGTTCTGAGGCGCTGCCAGACAGGCATGAAGGCAGCATCCATCCCTTCTACCAGAGTAGGAATAGTCCGATAGCTGTAAATATGACAGCTCTGACAAAAATGACCCATGCCCTCATTATTTTCCAAGCAAACAGTGACGAAGGGTCTCAGTGCGGAACTGTCTTGTTCAGGTAGACAGGAAGCAGAACCCCTGACATACTGCAGTGCGGGTAACAAAGCGACATACACCACCGACATATGACACCGCTACTTAATTTGCAGAGCAAGGTATATGTAATTAGGGTGATTTTGGCACAGGCGGAGGAACAGACAGCTAGATCAGGGCATTGATGAATTAGGGGAGCACTGTCAAGATCAAATCACATTAATCATGGCAGTGGGAGTAAGGACTCTGTTTTCAACTCCACTCGTCCTCCTCCCTGGTTTGTCTAGTGATGAATAGCTTTTCCACTGCAGGAACAATGTATGTATCACCATCACCATCAGATCTGGGAATGCAAATAGAAGTCCCACAAACCTATTGATTTGTTTTATCCACCTCTGTGTTTTTTAAGATAAGCGGAGAAAGGAGAGGAGAGCTAGCAATGTTAAGCAGACCAAACTTTTACTGGGACGGACAACAAATTAAAAGGTGTGGACTGGATAGAAATGTGTCAGTTTGGGTGGAGCCTGAATGACAAAAATAAACCCAATTTGGCCAAAGTTCTGTCTATCTTTCTTTCTTGATAGCTTGCATGCCTGCCTGCCTCAGTCTGCCTGTCTGTCTGCCTGACAAATCCCTCTCGGTGGATCTCCTCTAATGTGAAGAGGATGTCTCTCTGGCAATGCTCCCTAGCGTTTCAGCGCACCATGCCAGCGGGCTACAGAGCTTTCCAAGTCCCACACCATGAAATGAAAGGAAGGGAGATACGAACGGAAATGTTAACATTCTGTTGTATTGGTGCTAAACCGACTGGTTCTTTATTTTCTCCTTTCTCTCTCTCAGTATCATCTGTTTTTAATATGGACCTGGCTCTCTCTCTCTCAGTATCATCTGTCTTTAATATGGACCTGGCTTTCTCTCTCTCCGTTTGGAAAGGTTTCTCTCTCTCTGACTCGGATGAAAGGAGGGAGAGATGGCGGGACCACCGAGGGTAAATCACTACAGGGTGATGACTGACTGACCTGCTCATTCACATTCTTGTAAAGAACAGGACACACTCCAAAGAACATTCAAGTACATTTTCATTTAATTAAAGATAAGGTTTAACAAACTTAAACAGAAGCCAGTGCCCAACAATTCAGCTAGATCAGGTATTCCCAAACTGGGGTATGCAATACCACCGGGGGTAAGCCAAATACATTTTTTTCTTCACATTTTCAAACAGTGCGTTTAGCTGCTGCTCATGTTGGTATCTGTACTGATGGCGCAAAAGCCATGACATAGTGGAGTGGTATGGCACGTGCAAGCAGTTTCTCCCGACGCCACTTGGGTACACTGTAACATCCACCGAGAGGCTCTTGCTGCCAAGGGAAGGAATGCCTGAAAGCTTGAAAGACGTTTTGGAAACTACAGTGAAAATGGTTAACTTTATTAAAGCAAGGCCCCTGACCTCTCATGTATTTTCTGCACTATGCAATGATATTGGCAGCGACCATGTAACACTTTTACAACATACAGAAGTTTTCTGGTTATCAAGGTGCAAAGTATTGACACGTTTTTTTTAAATTGAGAGACGACCTTAAAGTTTTCTTTACTGACCATAATTTTCACTTGTCTGACCGCTTGCATGATGACGAATTTCTCACACGACTGGCCTATCTGGGTGATGTTTTTCCTCGCCTGAATCTTGGATTACAGGAACTCTCCGCAACTATATTCAATGTGCAGGACAAAATTGAGGTTATGATTAAGAGGTTGGAGCTCTTCTCTGTCTGCATTAACAAGGACAACACACAGGTCTTCCCATCATTGTATGATTTTTTGGGTGCAAATTAACTCAAGCTTACGGACAATGTTAAATGTGATGTTTTTTTATTTTTTATATTACCTTTATTTTACTAGGCAAGTCAGTTAAGAACAAATTCTTATTTTCAATGACGGCCTAGGAACAGTGGGTTAACTGCCTGTTCAGGGGCAGAACGACAGATTTGTACCTTGTCAGCTCAGGGATTTGAACTTGCAACCTTTCGGTTACTAGTCCAACGCTCTAACCACTAGGCTACCCTGCCGCCCCCAATATAGCGAAGCACCTGAGTGAGTTGGATGCGCAATTACACAGGTACTTTCCCGGAATGGATGACGCAAACAACAGGATTCGTTATCCCTTTCATGCCCTGCCTCCAGTCCACTTACCGATATCTGAATAAGAGAGCCTCATCGAAATTGCAACAATGGTTCCGTGAAAATTTAAATGAATCAGAAGCCACTTCCTGATTTCTGGATTGGGCTGAGCTTAGAGTATCCTGCCATGGCAAATCACGCTGTTAAGAGACTGATGCCCTTTACAACCACGTACCTATGTGAGAGTGGATTCTCGGGCCTAACTAGCATGAAAACTAAATACAGGCAAAGACTGTGTGTGGAAAATTATTTAAGACGGAGACTCTCTCCAATACAACCCAACATTGCAGAGTTATGTGCATCCTTTCAAGCACACCCTTCTCATGAACCTGTGGTGAGTTAGGCACAATTTTCAATGAACAAAAGGTTTTATATGTAAGATGGTTAAATAAAGAACAAAGTTATTGATTAATAAAGAACAAAGTTATTGATTATTATTTTATTATTATTTGTGCCCTGGTCCTATAAGAGCTCTTTGTCACTTCCCACAAGCCGTGTTGTGACAAAAACTCACACTCATTCTTATGTTTAATAAATGTATCGTATAGTGTGTGTGTGTGGCAGGCTTACAATGATGGGAAAAAGAATGTTGAGAGTGTGCTGACCCTGGTACTAGAGAGGGTACGCAGCTGGAGGTTGAATGTATGAAGGGGTACGGGACTATAAGAATTTTGGGCACCACTGAACAAGATGCCTTGGCCATAATCACTTTCATTCTGCCCTCCTGGTGCAAATCTGAACTTAAATTGAACCCACCGCTTTATGAATTACTGAGTACATTAGTCTTACTTACCCATGCATGGCGTGGAGGGGATGTGGCTCGTAATGGTACCTCCCCTCGTGGTGACGCATATCGATTGGGATCGGTGTGTGAAACGTGGGGAAGAGATGGTGAGGACCTGTATGAAGAAAGAGGAGCGAGAGCGAGAGAGGGAGGAGACAGGGCAAGCAGGGAGAGAAGAAATCCACCTCAATAAAGACTTTCCAGTAAAATATTTTAAAGGGTAAAAACCTAAACTCTATAATGCAGCAAACATAACCACTTCAGAGGGCTGGCTGATCAAGTTTTGTGTCAAATATTGACACTATCACACATGAAGAAGAATGACTAAATAAAGAATGGTCCTGAGGAATCCTACATCTCAAACATGAGAGATGACAAAGACCTGCTGCGATCCAGCCCTTTGATCTTGGTGTCTGTGTGTATGTAAGTGTGTACGTGCGTGTGCGTGTGTGTGTGTGTGTGCGTGTGCGTGTGCGTGTGCGTGTGTGTGTGTGTGTGTGTGTGTGTGTGTGCGTGTATAGAGGTGCCCATGTGAAGGAGTGCTTCAGTCTGGACATAAACACGGAACAATAGGATTGAGATGAAATCCTCCCTGCTATATTGGAGGTGCTCACCTTACAGGCAGCAGCTACAAGCAGCAGCTAAACCATTATTACCCTACACACTAGTAGTGGTTCATATAAGAGGAGAGAGAGCACTTACTTGCTGTCCTGAACTGGAATGAGTCAAAAAAGAGAAGCAGCATTTCACCAAGCTAGCTAGCTAAGGACTATGTACTCCTGCTCCATACCTCCACAGCATGGCGTGTAACTACCTTTTTACAGTCCCAATAATAGAAACCTTAAATGACAATCCGTTTGGTCTGGATCGTTCGCCCCGGGTACTGTGTCCCTTAATAGCGCTCTATGTGTAAAAGGGATGAAACACACAGTTATTTCACGATGAGTGTGTTTGTGTGAAAGACTACAAAAATGCACAAATCAACAATTTCCTGCCATAAAAAAAGGTTCATAGCTCATGGGACGTCTTGTTAAAAACAACAGACATTCCTTAATTAGTGTGATGAATACATCTGAGTCGGAGCCTATTTACACAATCATTAGCTCCATCTCTAGCTGTCTTTATGAACACTTTCTATGCTGTAACCAGTTCAGTTTCTCCTCCTCCCCTTTTAAATGTATGCTGAATAAAATCAGAGTGGATATTCAGCAGCACATGCCACCCCAACAATTGCCCTGAGTGAAAGCATATGTTGTAATAACTGAATCCAGGCTAGTGTGTGTGTGTGTGTGTGTGTGTGTGTGTGTGTGTGTGTGTGTGTGTGTGTGTGTGTGTGTGTGTGTGTGTGTGTGTGTGTGTGTGTGTGTGTGTGTGTGTGTGTGTGTGTGTGTGTGTGTGTGTGTGTGTGTGTGTGTGTGTGTGTGTGTGTGTATTGCAGTGAGGAGAAAGAGAAGAAGGAGAAAGAGGCAGCGGCCAGCTCTCTTGGGTTGGCTGGTTGGTCTCTGGGATCTCTATATTAAGATTCTTTGTGCAGCATCACATGCTCCAGTGAGTCAGAGATGACCTGGGGAGCAGAGACCATAGGGGTCAGGGGTCAGAGGTTAGGTGGCACAGATCATTATCTCATGTGTGGGATAGGGTGATGAAGGAGATAGGGGGATGTGGAAGCAGGCAATGAGGTTGTGTGTGTGTGATTTCAAGGGGAAGTTCTACCTGCAAGAGTCAGCATTCCTGGGTCATCACTAAAGCCCAGCAGAGCCCCCTGTCACTTTGATGGACAGGCACCAAACTACAAAGCTTAGCCCACAAACAGAGCACAAACTGAGGCAAATGACAGAGATTGTTGTGGCCTCATGTCTCACCTGAGAGGACAATTACTAAAGCTATAAGGATGGAGGCTAAGCCCACCGCAGAGCTTTGCCTCTGAGCAGTGGTGTTTGAAGACAAGACAGGAAACTTTCTTCAACTTTCTTCTCTGAGCATGATGGCACCTTCCTTGGCAGCCTCCTGTTTGATATGTACTTAGCTTCATTACTGCACAAAGACTCATGGAGGCTCCTGAAGCCATGGCTGAGAAAACATGCCACTGTAACTCGACTCTGACTGCCTGGAGGCCAAACAGGAATGTTTTGAATGTTTTTCTTTGGGAACTGCAAACACAAAGCAAGACATTACTGGTACTTATTCACGATTGAGCCTATTGTTCTCATGATTGCCTGTTGTACCGTACCCTAATTTGTGGGTTATTGTGACATACAAATCCATGGTTTCAGGTATGCACTGTCCCAACAACTGTGATTGTTGTTAGAAATGGTTGACTTGCATGGAATTGTTTACAAGCGTTGTGGCATTAATCATGAAGAAGAGATATGTTCTCTTGTTTTCCTCATTGACAGCTTGCCAAGTAGCACAACTGCAACAAAACAGTGTTCATCATGACATCAGGTCAGTGTAATTGAACATCCTCGCCCTCCACGTTACAGGGCCTCAGTCTCTGTAACGTTCTACACCAGGGTCTCCCAAACTCGGTCCTTTTGGTTTTTGCCCTAGCACTACACAAGGGGGCAGGACCTTATTTGGGAAACCCTGTTCTACTTTGTACGTCTGCCAACGAGCCTCTCTCTTCCTTTTATATGAAAGAGAAGACACAAGTCAACTTGTACGTTGGAAGCAACAAAAAAGCCACCCTGTAAAAACATAAAGGGGGGATGATTGTGCGGAGAAGTTCCAGCGTTTATCCAAACATGTCTCCTGGCTCCCAACAATTCTGGATGCGAGGCAGGGAGAGTGGGCTGTTGAAGAGGATGGAGTGATATGGAATGGGTCTGGGTCAAGGAGGTCAGTGGTACTCAGAGTCTACTGGAGTTGGCATATCCTAACTTGAAAACAAGAAAATAGGAACAACTTCCTCTTATTAGACAAAGTAAGGAGCCCCAGAGAGAGAGGAGCTGTTCTGATCTAGGGGGATAGACTGAGTAGGCCTGTTCCATCACCCAGACAGCTGCATTGTTTCTTGGGCCACAGGGACAACAAGAGGCAGGTACAGGGGTTGGGTACATGGTACACAGGGTTGGGTCCACAGGCACTGGACTGCCAGCTGTCCCCCTGGGCGAGCAGCAATGTATGGACACACTGCCCCAGCCTCCCCTCACACACTTTTGCAACCTGACACTTGTCCTCTGGCAGGACAATGCTGAAAGTGTCTAGAACACACCCTCTCACTTTGCTCTCTGTAGACTCTACAGTAGTGTAGACTTTACAACACTGCATGTAATCATAGACATATAACTACTTGAATGGATAGAAGGGATCCTATTTTCCTCCTGAAGCTAGGCCAGTGGAGTCCCTGCCCATCTTCCGAAAACACCTGAAACCCTACCTCTTCAAAGAGTATCTGAAATAATCCCACAACACCCCCCCTTAACCCCCACTTTACTATGAGGAAAGCCCAAAAAAATGGTCAAAGACTCCAGTCATCCAAGTCATAGACTTTTCTCTGCTGCCGCACGGCAAGCGGTACAGGAGCGCCAAGTCACGTCTAGAAAGCTCCTTAACAGCTTCTATCCCCAAGCCATAAGACTGCTGAACAATTAATCAAATGGCCACCCGGACTATTTAAATTGACCCTCCCTTTGTTTTTACACTGCTGCTACTCGCTGTTTATTATCTATGCATGGTCACTTTACCCCTACCTACATGTACAAATTACCTCGACTAATTTCAAGGTAAGGTCTACACCTGTGACAAATAAAAATGTATTTGATTTGTTGTTGTCCCACCTAGCGGTCTTAAGACCGTCCGCTAAATGACTCAAATGTAAATGTGAGCTTCCAGTGCAGAAAGGTTTAGATCCATTCAGGATGTTCTCATCAGAGTCTAGTTAGTGTCCGTGAAGCAGCTCATTGTCACTTCAAGGCAGTTACTTTCATCTCTGTGGATCGAGTTGATCCACCCACCTCATGGGAACATGTTTCTTAAACTGTGGTAACTTTGTTTGTGTTCATTTACATATCTGTGTGCTCTCAGCACCTGTAGATGTTCCCTCATCATTACATTTGCTTAAATGTCTTTATTATTGGATTATTTATTATTGGATTCCATCCCCTGTAATAATCTTCTCAGATGTGTCAAACATCCAGACAACAATCTTTATTCTTGTTGTGGTCGGGTGTGATCTCACCCTAAAGACAGAGACATGTGTTATTAACAAAGGGCACTGGTGTGTGTTTTTTGTCTGGGATGCTCAGAGCAAAGGGAAAACATTCACTTTTCATGTCCAGACACAGCCAGCAGTAGCAAGGATCAGATCAGGGCTCTACATTGAAGTGAAGAGGGTCTGCATCCCAAATGGCACCCGATTCTCTATATGGTGCAAGGTTTTTGACCTAGAACCCATAGGGCTTTGGTCAAAAGTAGTGCACTATATATAAGGAATAGGGTGCCATTTGGAACGCACAAGGGGCTCATCCTCTAAGGAAGTACTTAGTGATAATAATATTGAGAGAGAGAGAGACCTAGCCTGGACAGGGTAATTAAAACAGCTTTTCTGTCTCGCTCTCTGAGAAAATGAGAGAGGACGCTAGCAGAGAGGGGTATGAGAGAGGGAGGGAGCTAGGGGAAGAGGGGGAGGAGGAGAGGAGGGGGCTAGGGTGGGAGGGAAAGAAGGAGAGGAGTAGGAGGGGGTTCCATTCAGACAGGAAATTCCAGCAGAATAAGTTGGCTGGGGTCCTAACTACACAGCACCATGCCAACTTCTACACACAACGAACGAACGGCCCCGTCCCGTCTTGGCCTGTGCTGCACTGCACCATGGGAAGCAAGGCAACAGTCTGACCGGCCTAAGGCTACCGGTGAATGGAGGAAAGATTTCGGTAGCTAGCGTGCAATTTGTTAACACCAAGCTGAGGAGAAATAGAGGGAGAAAGGCCTTTTTTTAGAGGTCAATAGTACTGCACATCCATTCAACCACAACAGTTTAGCCCCATTTGAGAGGTTAAACAGTTCCTATTGTGTATTTAGACTGACCTATGACTATTATTACACACACACAGCATGAACCAGCCAGGTTAATAAGCCTGTGTGGTTAGTCAGATCCTAGTCCAAATCCACACACACGACAGGTTAATAGGCCAATGTATTAAGACTGATCCAAGACCAGTTTAAAAGTTCACAGGCCCAGGTTTAGACGGCGGTGCTGACTCCTCCTGAGGCATGGGCTCGCCATGGCGACAGAAGGATTACAGGCTTACAGCAGAGCACGAAACAACCATACCACCTCTGAAAGGAAGTATTAAGTGTGTGTGCGTGCGAGAGAGAGAGACTGTGTGTGTGTGCTCTTCTCTTCACACCCCTCCCTCAGGGGCAGATGGTAAAATGATACATGTTTTATTGATAGGGGATTTGGGGTTAAAGGTAAGTAAATTAGGTCAAGGCTTGGCTCCATAGCAACATGAAGAACGGATGTTTATCAGAGAACCTGTGTTTATTTTCTATGACTGATTTGAAGCCAGTGACTGGCTGCTAAGAGGCAGAGGAAATTCACTTTAATATTCAAATAAACATACAGTATGGAAAAGTAACATTGTTTTCAGTTCCAGCTCTGTTGACTCCGGGAAGTGGTTGAGTTAAATGATTTATTTGAAGACGTTGACGTCTCAAACGGTACATTGTCCATTTGGTGACAGTTACAGCTTGGCTAGGGCATCCATATACCGTGTTAAACAGTCAGATTGAGGGGGCTGAAGGGAGACTATGTAGGGAGGATGGGAGAATGTTCTTTGAAAATGTTTTTTTTTTTAAATAGAAAGGACTCATTATTCTTGGAAGGTGTTCATTAAATAATATCAGGCAGGGAAACTTTGTGTGAGAAGCACCATTTTAAATGTTAGACCACGTGTGTGTAAGAGAAAGAGTTGTGTACAGGAAACACGGCTGCACAACGCCCGATCATCGGACACATCTTGGGGTGCCCATGGCAACTGGCCCTAAACACAGCCTGCATGATGGGCCTTAACAGCCAACACTCTCACAACATACACCCTCTCACTCTCACAACATACACCCTCTCACTCTCACAACATACACCCTCTCACTCTCACATCATACACCCTCTCCCGCTCTCCCTCCCTCCCGCTCTCCCTCCCTCCCTCCAGCTGGCTTCTCTCTGCCATCATCAGTCTCCATCAAACAACAGGCCTAATCCAACCAATCACTCCTAAGAAACTCAGTTTCAGCAAACCCCAAATCTGACTGATCTTTGACCACCAGTCAGTATGATGCATCACCTATACCTGAGCTGAGGTAGGGAGGGGCACTGTTCCTCTGGTGCTCTTAATTGTCTTTAGGGCACTGTAATAAGACTAGGACCTCAACTCTCTTTGCCATATAGCAAGTTATAACAGTAGGTGCCTGTATGTTATGGTAGTGTAGGGGAAAGGGGGGCAATGGCTGGAAGGGAAATGCAGATATCAGCGTTGGGCAGACGTGTCTTGGGGATCAGGGGCTAATGACCGCCATGCATCACCCAGCTGGGAGTGGACTACATTATGCTGAGCATTTAGAGAAAGGAGAGCTTGAGGGGGGCAGCCGTGTGGCCTCACTGGCCTGAGATGTTCATATCAAATCCTCTTTGTCACATACGCCGAATACAACAGGCATACAACAGGTGAAATGCTTACTTACAAGCCCTTAACCAACAATGCAGTTACGAAAAATAAGAGTTAGGAAAATATTTACTAAATAAACTAAAGTTTAAAAAAAAAGTATCAATAAAATATCAATAATGGTAGACACTGGGGTACCAGTACAGAGTCCATGTGTGAGGGTACAGGTTAGTCGAGGTCATTTAGGCAGTATGTACATATAGGTAGGGGTAAAGTAACTACACATAGATAATAAACAGTGAATAGCAGCAGCGGGGAAAAAGGGGGGTCAATGGAGATACTCCGGGTAGCAATTTGATTAGCTGTTCAGCAGTCTTATGGCTTGGGGGTAGAAGCTGTTCAGCAGTCTTATGGCTTGGGGGTAGAAGCTGTTCAGCAGTCTTATGGCTTGGCGGTAGAAGCTGTTCAGCAGTCTTATGGCTTGGGGGTCGAAGCTGTTCAGCAGTCTTATGGCTTGGGGGTAGAAGCTGTTCAGCAGTCTTACGGCTTGGGGGTAGAAGCTGTTCAGCAGTCTTACGGCTTGGGGGTAGAAGCTGTTCAGCAGTCTTACGGCTTGGGGGTAGAAGCTGTTCAGCAGTCTTACGGCTTGGGGGTAGAAGCTGTTCAGCGGTCTTACGGCTTGGGGGTAGAAGCTTTTCAGCAGTCTTACGGCTTGGGGGTAGAAGCTGTCCAGCAGTCTTATGGCTTGGGGGTAGAAGCTGTTCAGCAGTCTTATGGCTTGGGGGTAGAAGCTGTTCAGCAGTCTTATGGCTTGGGGGTAGAAGCTGTTCAGCAGTCTTATGGCTTGGGGGTAGAAGCTGTTAAGTCTTTTGAACCTAGATGCAGTGGTGTAAAGTACTTAAGTAAAAAGACAAAAGTATTACTTAAGTAGTTTTTTTGGGTATCTGTACTTTACTATTTATATTTTTGACAACTTTTACTCCACCACATTCCAAAATAAAATAATGTACTTTCTACTCCATACATTTTCCCTGACACCCAAAAGTTCTCATTACAGTATGAATGCTTACATTCATGGTCTAATTCACTCACTTAAAGAGAAAATCCCTGGCCATCCCTAATGCATCTGATATGGCTGGGTCACTAAACACAAATGCTTTGTTTGTAAATTATGTTGGAGTGTGCCCCTGGCTCGCCGTAAAAAAAGAAAAGAAACCGTGCCGAATTTCAAATGATTTATAGATTTACTTTAAATACTAAAGTATATTTTAGCAATTACATTTACTTTTGATAATTAAGAAAATGTAAAACCAAATACGTTTAAACTTTTACTCAAGTAAGATTTTACTGGGTGATTTTCACTTTTACTTGGACCATTTTAAGGTATCTTTACTTTACTTTAACTCAAGTATAACAACTGGGTACTTTTTCCACCACTGCCTAGATGTTAGCATTAGCGTGCCATCTCTGTAAGACTGATGACTGGTATGTTAGCATACCGTTAGCTTGCTGTAGCTTTGGGGACCAGAGAGGAGCGAGGGTCTCTGTAAGACTGATGGTCTGTCTGGTTAATCAGCTACCTGACCAGACTCTGATGGATCACTGGATCAGCTGACCTAACCCTGGTTAACACACCCAGGTGTGGGTCTGGTTCACTAATTACCTTAGAGCACAGATAACTAAGTATATTGTCTCTACAGCAGACATGGTGATAAAATGAGGTTGTCTGTTGAATTAAGATTGTGTGAATAAAACTGTCCCTCGACACAATGCTATCTACAAGCTTACTTGTATTATTTCTTATTCTAACACAGTTGACATGATTTGCCATTTCTATATTATTCTCTATTCTTACTGATTGCACATTGTCTTTTTTTGTTGCTCTTCCTAATGCAACAACTAAGCAAAGTCTCACATCAAACCCAGTGCGGGAACCCTGGCCACAACAGCTAGTGTTATCTGACCCTTTGACCTCTGCATCACAGGTGATAGAAAAGCTTCCAGCTCATACAAAGAACGCCCTCACAACCCTAACGGCCCGATGACGGCATGGTCAGCACTGGTTCAGCACATCCCCCCTCTCCCCCTCACTAAAAGGGTATTTTTTAACGGGAAAAGAGAGAGAGTGGGAGAAAGAGAGGAAGTGCCCTCCATAGCCAGACAATGCGTGGGAGCATTGTCTGAGGGGGGTTGGGTGTTGTGGCTGGGGGTCACCCCGGGGTGATGGCCTCCTGGGTAGCCAGGGTTCTGGGCCCTAACTGGGGCCTGACAGGGGTGGGATGAGCCAAGAGGATATGCGGGGAGTGTCTCAGAGGGAGACATATTCTGGACTCTATTAAACTGCCACTGATAACACTAGGCTGCTGACACAGAACAAGAACCTGACTCACCTCCTCACAGACAGTCTGGTCTAAGGATCATACTCCTGGGATTTCTGGTCTGAAGGAAACTCTCTCACTCAGGGAACGAATTTTAAAAACAGCAATGAGAGACAGCTGTGGAGGATCTGAGATGGTTGATGTGATTGGGTAAGGGTCAGAGATCCTCTGTCTGATTGGTTCGCAGGTGCTTTTTTAGGGGTCTGAGAATTCAGACAGGCTGTCCGGCCAGGCTCGGACTCTTTCTCTTCCTAAAACAGAACCATTTTGTTTGTGAATATACTACTACTAGTCTAGTAGGGGATTTAACTCAGTGCCTTGCAACTACTCTTTGGTTTTTGTGTCAGCTAGCTTTGCAGGCTACGCTAACTGAAGGAATCAATGTCACATTTACATTAAAAACAACAAGCAAGTTCTTAAACTAGGAGAGTGTTGGCTACAGCTCCATCTCCCACACGGAGAAAGTTAAATGATTTATCGCCAGCCTTCATTTTATAATTTTTTTTACAGCAAAGACCCGCAGTGCCAGTGTGACAGCCACTGAACTTTGGGACGCATTTCCCTTACACCCCCCTCCTCTTTCTACCTTTCCCGCTCTTTCTTTCTCTGCCCCTCTCTCCCTCCTTTTCTCTTTCTCAGTCCCTTTCGCTCTCCCCCTTTCTCTGTCCGAGGGCCTAGTCAGAGATTAAGGCTCTTAATTGGAGCATCCGGGTTGGTTTATAGTAAGGCAGTCAGGGGTGGGGGAAAACCAAGGGAATGTCCAATAGCACAGCATGGAAGGGCCCGGTCTCAAAAGGGGACAGTGGGGTGGGAAGGAGGAGGGGGGAGGAGGAGAGGACCTTTTCTCCCTGGACAATAGGGGTGCATTTTTGGGTTGTTAAGTGGGTGTTCACTGGGGTGGTTAGGATATTACCAGGCTGGACTGTATAAATCTGGAGCATGAGGATGAACCATGGGTGAGGGGGTTGGATGTTTGTAGGGCTGGGTTAGGCTAGGTATAGGAAGTGGGTGATGATTAGGTACAGAGAGGGTATTGGAGGTTGGCGGGTGAGATGGAGGGGGTGATGCGGCCGGGTAATCATTCAATCAAAATGAGAGCTAGTCGTCCTCTCACAACATCCTCGGCCCAGTAAGAGAAAAATAAACACACTGACTAGCTTCACGCTGGAGTAGAGGAGGAGTGGAGTGGGATTGGGGAATGGCACAGAGCCAACAATGGCATGAATTAAAAGGCTAACCTCAGGAACAGCCAAGTAAATGTGGTCTTTATCTTTCTGTCGTCTGTCATGGAGTGCTTGTATAAGTAGACCAACCCTTCAGGCAGAAGAGCTTTCCTTACCCCAACACTATCAAGCACTACAGAGAGAGAGAGAGCGGCGAGCTGAGAGCTCAATGCATCAACACACTGCCTACACTTCTCAGAGCACCCACAGCAGCATGGTACCCATATCAATAGTGACTAAATGTTTTGGAAACCGTACTGCTTTCCAGATGTAGAAAGGTATGTTTATGGACCCTTCATACAAGTTTCAGTGGATTTATCGTAAATGTTTTTGAAATGTTGAACTGTACCAAAATCTTTTGCATTTTACTTCGACTCAGATGACATCATCTTGATTACATGAATGTGTTTAATCCAATAGAAAGGTAATACACGATTCCACCAATGGGAGATGCTTCTCTTCCCTTGAGCAAACTATTGCATTGAGAGGGCCTTGTGGGAAGCGATAAGCCGTCACGCCATAGTACAGAAGCCGGCATCTTTGAGCTGGCTTCACGTACCAGGCGCAGCTGATATGTTTACTACGCTGTAATGCAAGTATAAAAGTCAAATAAACAGGGGTCTATGAGGAACACATGTCTCTTTCTTCAGCCCCTTCCTGGCTGGCAGAGAGGTCAAAATATTTAACAGTAGATCTATGTGGTAGAAGAGAAGGGAGGTTAATCTGTCTGAGTCTATATGTCCATCTTAATTAGTCTTCATTTAGTTTGAGTGGGCAGGCAAATCAAGCACTGGAGAGTTCATACAACATTGCGAGTGACTTGAGTAAAGCGTAGTGAGAGTAAGCCCATTACAGAGACCTTAGACACACACACACACACACACACACACACACACTACTAGTACTGGGGGATATGGTTTGACGTGTAGGGTGGTATAGGGCCGAGGGTGAAGTCATGTTGAACTGGGGAGTCCATTTACAACTCAAGGAACATTTTTGTTTAAGATGTTACTTGTTAAGCACCATCCGTGTTTGTTGCAGCTCCTCACTGAAAATAGAAGTGAAAAAAAGATCTGAGATGAAAGACAGAGAGAGACAGAGAGAGAGAGACAGAGAGAGAGACAGAGAGAGAGAGACTGAGAGAGAGACAGAGAGAGAGAGACAGGGAGAGAGAGACAGAGAGAGAGACAGAGAGAGAGAGACAGAGAGAGAGACAGAGAGAGAGAGACAGAGAGAGAGAGACAGAGAGAGAGAGACAGAGAGAGAGAGACAGAGAGAGAGAGAGAGAGAGAGAGAGAGAGAGAGAGAGAGAGAGAGAGAGAGAGAGAGAGAGAGAGAGAGACAGAGAGAGAGAGACAGAGAGAGAGAGACAGAGAGAGAGAGACAGAGAGAGAGAGACAGAGAGAGAGAGACAGAGAGAGAGAGACAGACAGAGAGAGAGAGACAGAGAGAGAGAGACAGAGAGAGAGAGACAGAGAGAGAGAGAGACAGAGAGAGAGAGAGACAGAGAGAGAGAGACAGAGAGAGAGAGAGACAGAGAGAGAGAGAGACAGAGAGAGAGAGACAGAGAGACAGAGAGAGACAGAGAGAGAGACAGAGAGACAGAGAGAGACAGAGAGAGAGAGACATAGAGAGAGAGAGACAGAGAGAGAGAGAGACAGAGAGAGAGAGACAGAGAGAGAGAGACAGAGAGAGAGAGACAGAGAGAGAGAGACAGAGAGAGAGAGACATAGAGAGAGAGACAGAGAGAGAGAGACAGAGAGAGAGAGACAGAGAGAGAGAGAGAGAGAGAGAGAGAGAGAGAGAGAGACAGAGAGAGAGAGACAGAGAGAGAGAGACAGAGAGAGAGAGAGAGAGAGAGAGAGAGAGAGAGAGAGAGAGAGACAGAGAGAGAGAGACAGAGAGAGAGAGACAGAGAGAGAGAGACAGAGAGAGAGAGAGAGAGAGAGAGAGAGAGACAGAGAGAGAGAGACAGAGAGAGAGAGACAGAGAGAGAGAGACAGAGAGAGAGAGACAGAGAGAGAGAGACAGAGAGAGAGACAGAGAGAGAGAGAGGGAGAGAGAGACAGAGAGTGAGACAGAGACAGAGAGTGAGACAGAGAGAGAGAGAGGGAGAGAGGGAGAGAGAAAGGGAGAAAAAGGGAGGGAGAGAGAAAGAGTGGCTGGAACATTACTCAGCTACAACAACCTTCATGATAACTAATCATCTGTCACCAGGAGTCCAGTGACAATAGCTAGCTGCTACATTGTGTGATAAAATTAGCTGCTACTTCCCCAGTGTGTGAGACAGTCCCAGATGAGAGAGGTGAGGCGAGTTTTTTCACCTCAGAACTCGTCTGCTGGGATCTCCTTTATCTTCCCAAAAAGTTTGTGTGGGGCAAGAATAAATAGTAAAAAAAACTATTTGCCACTATATAGCTCTAATAAGATTGTATAAGTATACATATCAAGGCCCCTCAGAAAGAAAGTCCATGTGTTGAAGTGTGTTTGGAGTCAAGCCCAGGAGTCAATTGTGAGTCCACTACGTTTTCTTCACATACTCCTATAATCCTTCTCAACATCATGTTATATATTGTCAGAGGAGGGCATGGCGTACCTCTGTCTTCTCTCCGTCTCTCTCTCAGATTTCAGTCCTTGATGAGCAAAGTAGTGTCATATTGATCTTAGTGTGGTCTGGGGGAGGCTGGTATGTGTGGTTTTGTGAGGGGGGTGGAACAGACAGGCCTTCCTGGCTAAACACCCTACATGGGTTCTAGACAGATACACACATGTACACAGGTGTAGCACATGAGGATGTGTGAAACTTACTCCTCAGCCTGAAGTACCCCACCTTCTCTGCAGAATAGCTAGCTCTTCGCATGGCACAACTGGTAACACACTTTGGCAGGGCGGTCATGTATGCTAGCAAAGCCGAGGCTCGAACATGGGTTCGAGCCTCGGTGTAAGCTGAATCAGGAGGAAGTGGAATTAGCTAAGCAAGCGGTGCCCTTTACACACGTACACAGCCCAGAGTCGGTTATCATCTGTTCACCCACTACCATTAAGAGACTGTCTGGTGATAGAAAGGGTGCTACTGAGTGTAACACTTGGTTAACAGGAGTGTGCCGGTACTCATGCATTTCCATCACTTTTTGCCATCTAATCTCATTGATGATTCAGTATTACTCAGCGATAATGTCAATAACTTTTTTCACCGGATCCAGTCATAGACATATAAATAGAATCCCATCCTTCTAAGAATCAGAAACATTCTAAATGTAGTTCTATTGATCCAGTCAGACCCAAGTCCAAGTCTGTCAATCTGAGGTCCTCAGGAAGAAGATACAAATCAGTCTAACAACTATAGAGGTCGTCAATCTGCTAATAGAAGTCAAACCTCCTCCCATTGTCACAATGAAAGATTCATGCTAAGTATCCAGAATGAAGGATTGATAATAGTCAATGATTTGTAAGGGGAGACGGTGAAGTAGAAGAGGGAGCACTGAGCCTGCAGCTGACTCAAGTGTTTAAATGGGGAGGAGTGTGAGTGAATAGGCAGAGAGTGACAGTGAGAGGGGAGTGTTCAATAGGTGCTGTCACAGCTAACAGGAGGGTCATTATCCTGTAGAAAAGAGCCAGGCATCACACTAGACACATTAATATGGTAATTACACCGTTAATGACAGGTACAATTACTCTCTGGTAGAATGAGAGGTGAAAAGAGATGGCGGGAAGGCTGTGTGTGTGTGTGTGTGTGTGTGTGTGTGTGTGTGTGTGTGTGTGTGTGTGTGTGTGTGTGTGTGTGTGTGTGTGTGTGTGTGTGTGTGTGTGTGTGTGTGTGTTTGTGTTTGTCCTCACCTTGCACTATTCAGCCAGGCTTCGTAGTGACTAGACTGATTTTGACATGCAACCAATGGATTTTTGAATTCATATACTATATATTTCTTTCTCAGCATCTGGAACAAATTAACTAGTATGTTTTTACTATATACTGTATAGATATACCATTACACTGATCAATAGAATTTTTCTAAACATATAAAAGTCAACAAAAAAAAACCCTATCCTAGAGTAATTTAGATTACAGAAATGGTACATGGTTGCCCCCCCTCCCCACACACACACACACACACACACACACACACACACACACACACACACACACACACACACACACACACACACACACACACACACACACACACACACACACACACACACACACACACACACACACACACACACACACACACACACACACACACACGCACACAACGTGGCTGTCACCAGTGATAGCGCAGCAGTGTAACTGAGGAGTATGTCATTAAGGCTTCAGCCCACATCTAAATCACTACCAGCCGGTGAGACCCTCTCCTCTACTACTGTCGTAATGAGACGTTTAGGGAACTTATCAAAGAGCACAGAGAGGTTTTATGTTTCCCATCAAGACTTAAAAGGACTCCTTAATGTTTATGTGGAGGTGAGGAGGAAAAGTGGAACTTTGTCAAGGCTGTTTGTGTGTATGTGGTGACAACATGGATGACATCATTTTGGTGTATTGGATTCTTGCTTGAAATATACTGTACTTATTCATGTTACCATACTAGAACTTATTGATGCTTTTACATGTATAAGAAATGTATATGTTGGGGGGGTCAATTAAGGTTGAGTAGGAACTCTGTGTATGGAAAGTTACAGAGAGACAAGTGGAAATACAAAAGTTAATATTCTGTTCAAACATGTTATGCTGAATATTGATATTTCTAAGGAAGTAGGCAAAGAGCAGCCGTCTGGTTTTAAATCCTGATAAGTAAAGCCAGTTGCTGTGGAACTAGGACCATGAAGCATGTGGAACCCACCCTGAAGACCATCTGATTACAGTCCACACACACACACACACACACACACACACACACACACACACACACACACACACACACACACACACACACACACACACACACACACACACACACACACACACACACACACACACACACACACACACACACACACACACGCGAGAGTCCTAGACTTAGGCAGGGCCATGACAATACCAGTAAGTGGAACCTACTGTGTTTTGGCCTAGTGACAAAGAGGGAGTGTTTATCTTAGACATGCAAGGAGACGACTCCGACCTAGTGGGAAGGTATAAATATATGCTTGTGTGATTGTATGTTGTGTCTGCAGCTAAAGCACACAGTGGGTTAAATAAACTTGGTTTGAGTTTTCACTCGGTTTGTTCAGAACCTAACAGGTGTCAATGGTTTGAGCTCTAGACTCTTAAGCAGGACACATAGGACTGGCGAACCACTTCAAAAAAATAAATTACCTGACTGTTGCCCCATCTTTTTGGTTTGTCCCTACCTTAGAGCGATGTAATATAAAGTACTATACATTCACATACTGCACTTGAGATCTAAATGTCAAGAATGTATCCATACATACAAGTAAGGCAAACATCTGGCCTCCTGACATTGGTTGGTTGGTTAGGATGGTTGGTTGGTTGGTTAGGATGGTTTTGACGGGGTTAAAACAGCACAGTGCTTGTTTTTCCAAGGCTCTGATAAAAAAAAATCATTCCCACTCAAAGCAAAGAAAGCCCTCAATCTAAGAGCAGCACATTGAAGTTTAACAATCGCCGCTGCCGCCTTGATGATGAGATGATCCACATGTGCCACAGATGTCTCCTAAATAATCCAAGTATCCATCGCAAATAGCACCCTATTCCCTATAAAGTGCACTACCTTGGACCATATAGGCGGAACAGGTTCCCATTTGGGACGCAACACAAATTGTTCATGCCATGTGTTGCCCGTGTTATTTTTAATTCTCAAAACTTTAAATAAGCCGACCACATGCTGCTCTCGACAGAGAGGAGTTCTCGTGTGACCGTGAAGTCATCATAGCTGCTGGATGTGGGAAATTAATGACGACGTTGCAGAAATCCAGTGGTTGCTTTGATAGCCTTATATTTCATATTTTTCTCCAAGACGTATTATATTGCCAGAGCCACACACAGCTTAGCTCCACCACCACCACCACCTGACTCAAGAGCTGCTTTCTTTGTCTTACCTCAACCTCTTTTCCCCTTACGCTTAGGCCACTAACTCCTGGGCATTTCCTGCATTTTACACCCATAGCTGGGGTGAAGTGGGGTGGGATGGACAGAGGTAGGGCTTTGGCATTCATTGTATTTTGTTAGCTGGTTATTGTCATGCAAAGGTCTTCCAGTCTCACAGTAATTGACCATTAACTGCTGGCTGGCTGGTGTTTACGGACATATTCAATCAATCCCTATCCCAGTCTGTTGTTCCCACATGCTTCAAGAGGGCCACCATTGTTCCTGTTCCCAAGAAAGCTAAGGTAACTGAGCTAAACAACTACCGCCCCGTAGCACTCACTTCCGTCATCATGAAGTGCTTTGAGAGACTAGTCAAGGACCATATCACCTCCACCCTACCTGACACCCTAGACCCACTCCAATTTGCTTACAGCCCAAATAGGTCCACAGACGATGCAATCTCAACCACACTGCACACTGCCCTAACCCATCTGGACAAGATGAATACCTATGTGAGAATGCCGCCATGCACAATCAATGAACCAACAGCATCGCTTAGGCTTATAGGTCCCCCCCCCTCAGAATAGAACGTTTGGAACGTAGCATAGGGTAACCAGTCCATCCAGTATGCATAATAATACAGTTCACATTCAAAGGCGATTACTAGAATTTCTTTAATTTTGGAGTGTGTACCAAATACATCTTAAATAAATAAAAATATTCTGCCGTGCGTAATATGCAGTAGGCTATGTATTGTATAATGCAATCATTGTTTTAATTAGTTTTTTCAGGCTTGGGCTCATAGGCCGATGCATAAACTCTAATATGCTTTTGGGTGTTTTGAATTGATCATCGTAGAAAGCGCTATCCACTTCATTATGTTAAGGCTTTGATACAACATCCACATCAACCATGTTTTCCACTCAGTTTCAACCTGTTGTTGAACTCCTTTCTTCAAACTGATCATCACAGTGAGGTGAGCTTTAGAAGCACATACTGTTTTGATGATAAGTGTTTGATGTGATTTTCAATCACATTTACATTAACGTCAGAGTGGTACCAGGCCATTAGCAACCATTAGCAACCGGATTGTCATTAGCGAGTTGGGTACTACCAGCACGTGTCCAGAGTATGGTAAGGAGGAGATGACCGTGACTCAAGGGTCATGTTGAATTTTATGACTCATGACTGCCAATGTGGCGGTAATCCGGTCACCGCAACAGCCTAGACAGGGGAGTGAGTGGGGAGTGAGTAGGGGAGTGAGTAGGGGAGTGGGTAGGGGAGACAGAGCTTCATCCTGTTAAAATAGTTATATATGATCCTGATCAAAACATTGCACATCTACTAGCCTAATTAAAGGTATGTGGTGGAGCAATGGTGTGTGCAGGTCCTACTTTACTGTCTTTTAGAGTCTCGACGCTGCTCTATCACTGAGCCTGAACAGGATCATGTCTGAAACCATGTATGCAGCCAGCAGCAACCTGTCAGAGCTGCAGACTGCCACGTATCAGCTCTTATAGATACCAAGTAGTGGTCCTAATCACCCTAACCATGGAGTAACTGAGCCCCTCCACCAGCCACCATAACCTCACGTCTCTACCCCCAGCCCCCCATAACAGCCCCACCATCCCCCCCGTCCCCCGTCTCAGGAGACTTTACATGCACCGAGGCCTGAGATCGGCTGAGGTTATATGTATTGTAATATGACAGGGTAATGGATCCATTAACTGAGTGGAGGCAGAGAGAGGGGGAGACTAGCAGAAACTATACTTTTCCCCCCTACAGAAAATACATTTGCTGCGCTTGAGGGAATAAACCTAAGTAAGAAGTCACACAGAATTACTGATCTACAAATCCGCTACAGTACTGCAGCATCCCCAATAACTACTAATTGTATCTGTTCAAGTTGAATGGATCTGCACAGTGCCTTGTTCAGGCCAATGCTTTTGAATGCTCTGCCTCACAACAGGAACATGTCTGCCTGGCTGCATGTTTCAGTACATTTAAAACCCTGGCGGTGACAATTATCCTTAATAACACAGTCCTTAACAAACAAAAGGGCCTTGTTCAGTTCAATGTGTGACCTCTCCACACCTGTGCTAAATATCGTGACAAACAAGCAGCTGGTTAATTGGGACTTTTTTTCGATTGGTCCTGCAGGAGAGAAACTGGAGCCATTCAATTCAGACCAATTCCATTTCACAGTGTTTATGAGGAAAAAAAATTCACCATGCGTTTTATGTAAAACTTTAGAATACAGAACATTCTCGACAAAGAGTTTATTTTCTTATACGAGCAGTGTGCACACTGCTGGAGGACAAGGTGTCAGTTTCTGAAGGATTTAATTTACATACCAACACTACTTATGCTCTTTCACAGATCTTTTACTTTATAGGAATAATGGTACAGCTTGTGTAGTTTTGTAGTAAGGCTTGATTTCTAGGCTACACTGTTATGGCTTTTCTCATTGTAGCAGAGTTGTGTCAATTGGAAATGGAAAAAGGTTTCGTATTCATGTTATTTCGTCAGTCAAACTAGGTTTTCTTAGGGAGTTGAGGGCAATTACACTGTCTCTATTGGTCTGACAAGCTGCCATGTCAAGTTGTCCTGAACATGAGCTAACTAAACAGACAGACACACAAGGCCCTATTTAAAGAATAATTTAAAGCCTTGTCTAGTGTTAGTCGATGCATGCACACCTGCAAAAACACTATTCACTGTTTCTCTTGACTTGCTAAAAGTTATATTTTCTGGCAAAACCATACAAGACTGTATTGAAGGAATCTGTGTTAGTGAACATAAATGATACTTTTTTACATTACGGCAAGCAGACACTTGTACATTCCTTGACACACTAAAATGTCAGATCTGCTATGTAGTAAGTCATTTGTAGCTGCTGTAAGCCTAATGTGTGTGTATATATATATATATATATATATATATATATATATATATATATATATATATATATATATAAAATCATATAAAATCTACAACCAATTCCAATTGTCCTTGAGGCTTGAACTGAAATGGAATTGACTCCAAACCTGCACTGGACAGTCCAGTATGTGGTTATGGAGTGATCATCAGGCCAAGGAGCAGTATTGGGAAAGCTCTGGCTCTATGTTCCTCGAGGCCTGTATGCATGGGGCTTGCCTGGCTCTATGTTCCTCGAGGCCTGCATGCATGGTGCTTGCCTGGCTCTATGTTCCTCGAGGCCTGCATGCATGGGGCTTGCCTGGCTCTATGTTCCTCGAGGCCTGCATGCATGGGGCTTGCCTGGCTCTATGTTCCTCGAGGCCTGCATGCATGGTGCTTGCCTGGCTCTATGTTCCTCGAGGCCTGCATGCATGGGGCTTGCCTGGCTCTATGTTCCTCGAGGCCTGCATGCATGGTGCTTGCCTGGCTCTATGTTCCTCGAGGCCTGCATGCATGGGGCTTGCCTGGCTCTATGTTCCTCGAGGCCTGCATGCATGGGGCTTGCCTGGCTCTATGTTCCTCGAGGCCTGCATGCATGGTGCTTGCCTGGCTCTATGTTCCTCGAGGCCTGCATGCATGGGGCTTGCCTGGCTCTTGGCTGTTGGCAACCCCTGACTGGTTCCCTCTAGGAAAGAGAGATTGGCCTGACTGGCCTAGAGGAAGGAAATATTACCTGGAGCATAACACTAAATGCAAGGGACCCTGACACCCTGCAAGTGCTAATGATCAGTGCTAATGATCAGGCAAAATGTTCATAACTGAACAAATAATATGAGAGAGAGAGCGAGCGAGCGAGAGAGAGAGAGACAGTCGGAGAACGAGGAATAAACTAAACTGTGGCCTCAGGAAGAAAAAAGTCCCAGATACCTCTCAGCCTGTGAGCTCAGCTTCCTTCTGTCTGTGGATTAAGCAACTTCCTCAGTCATAATTAAAGGTTTATCCCCTCACAATGAAGAAATTAAACTGTAAAAACTCACTGGCTAAATTATTGTTATTCATGGGAGTTTAAAGAAGCGGACGCTTGAAATGTAAACATTCCCCCCCTCTTCAGTTAAGTACACTGTGTAGTGAATACAGCCGTGGGAATTTCAGAGTGAGCAGGAACTACAACTTTGATGAATAAGAAGGATTTACTGAGCTCTTAAGTATCCAAACCCTCTCAGAGCCAAAGCTAACACTTGGACAATGTACACATCCATAGGACATGTACTGTATATAGTTTACACATGTACATTCCTGCAAATGTACATCTCAGACTGCTTCTACACTGTTATAGATTGAGTAAGTGAACTCTCATTGTTTGGGATTCCACGTGTTTGGAATCTGTATTTAGGAAATAACTTAATTAAATGTAACATACTGTAGATGCAGCTGTGTGCAATGATGCAGTATGTGCCATTAAATTGAGAGTCGAGACCCTATTGGCCAGAATTGAAGTGGAAAGTTGGCTCTGGGTCTTATATTAATCACAGTCTATAACCATGCCACGACATGTCAGAGACGACCGCCTTGTTTACCATGACAGTTTGATGCCATCCTCACTATCATTGATAAGATAAGGACCTGTTCTGAGTCCCATGTTAAAGCAGCGGGAACAGGAGATTTGGAAGAGGTGGAGGCATGTGTCTGTGTGTGTGCGCATGCGTGTTTATGTGTGTGTTTGTGTGCGTGTGGAGGTGAGGGTGGGGAGGGGGGTCTTAGGGTGAGAGAGAGAGAGAGAAAAAGCAAGAGAGAGAGACAAGTCTGTATCTGCTGCAGCCGTAGGATGACCCTGTTGATCCTTTGAAGCCTGGGCCAAGAATGCACACGCATTTTTCCTACTGTGGGAAATTACCTAGGCCACAACACAGACTGCACAGACTATACTGCTAATACACAGGCTTTACATTGTAAGTCATAACGCGTTGGAAAAATAAATGTCATTTGACTGAGGTTAATAATGGGTCCAGTCTAACAACACTAACCTCCTGTTCACCTGAACTGGTCACAGTGTCAGAGTGGTAATAGGGAAGGCAAAACTTCCTTACTGCAATAAGTATACAGAGAGCATGACCCTATCTACTATTGCCACTATGTACATCGCATAAGGACAAGATGCATTTAAACGGAACAAAAACACAACATGCAACAATTTTCAAAGATTTTACTGAGTTAGTTCATATAAGGAAATCAGTCAATTGAAATAAATTCCTTAGGCCCTAATCTATGAATTTCACATGACTGGGAATACAGATATGCATCTGTTGTTTACAGATACCTTTAAAAAAAAGGTAGGGGCATGGATCAGAAAACCAGTATCTGACGTGACCACCATTTGCTTCATGCAGCCCGACACATCTCCTTCGCATAGAGTTGATCAGGCTGTTGATTGTGGCTTGTGGAATGTTGTCCCACTCCTCTTGAATGGCCGTGCGAAGTGGCTGGATATTGGCAAGAACTGGAACACGCCGTCATACACATCGATTCGTCGATTCAGAGCATCCAAAATATGCTCAATGGTTGACATGTCTGGTGGGTATGCAGACCATGGAAGAACTGGGGCATTTTCAGCTTCCACGAATTGTGTACAGATCCTTGTGATACGGGGCAGGGCATTATCATGCTGAAACATGAGGTGGTTACACGGGGTCTGAGGTTGTTAGGCCAGTTGGACGCATTGCCAAATTCTCTAAAATGATGTTGGAGGCGGCTTATGGTAGAGAAATTAACATTCAATTCTCTGATAACAGCTCTGGTGGACATTCCTGCAGTCAGCATGCCAATTATACACTCCTTCAAAACGTGAGACATCTGTGGCATTGTGTGGTGTACACATTTTAAAGTGGCATTTTATTGTCCCCAGCACAAGGTACACCTGTGAAATGATCATGCTGTTTAATCGGTTTCTTGATATGCCACACCTGTCAGTTGGATGGATTATCTTGGCAAAGGAGAAATGCTCACTAACAGGGATGTAAACAAATTTGTGCACAGAATTTGAAAGAAACAAGCTTTTTGTACGCATGGAAAATATCTGAGATCTTTTATTTCATCTCATGAAACATAGGACCAACACTTTACATGTTGCATTTGTATTTCTGTTCAGGGTAAATTCAATTTTAATGAAACAAAGAAGGTATGAGGGAATCCTCAAAATCTCCATACTTCCTAACCAAAGAGCTCACATGAAAGGATTTCACTCACTCAATCACTCACTCCATTCCTACCCAGTTGTTATGAAAATTACTATTTATTTTTCCCAAATCCATCCTTCTTCTCATCCTCCAACACTTTTCCCAGAGCTGTCTGATGTATGAGATTACAAACTAGTTTTCCATAAGGCTGGTAGCGGCTTGTTTACATGTTACTCAGGACCATGACAACCATACATTGAGGTCTCAAGGCTGTAGTATAATTACAGGGTGTACTGTATATACTGTAATTTAACTAGTGATAGAAAGGACTTTCTCAAAGTGGAGGAAATGCTGCTACTCCATTGCATAGTGCAGGGGATATGTGCAGATCTGAACTGATTCTGCCCTCATTTGCACTACCCACCAAACAAGAAAAATGGAGGAGACTTCAACGCTACACAATGAAAAACACAAGGCATAGATTGGTTCTTGGATTGGCTGTTCCTTCCTTCCTGACCCTGTTCTAGGAGAACTGTATACTCGTCTCCAGCCAGGACAGAGTGTTGATCTGGGATGCCTCTGTTTGTTTGTTATTCCTGGGTCTGCTGCATTTACTCAGGCTACCCTGTCTGCTTATTTTGCTGGTCACACAGTTTACTGTAGTCATGCCGTCTGCATGCCTGCCTGCATGCGTTCTGTCCTTGGAGGAAGGCCAGTAGCCCTGGTGTCAGGGCCGTGGGCCACACTGGGCTTGTCCCATATGGCACTCTATTCCCTGTGGGCCTTGTTCAAGAGTAGTGCACTACAGAGAATAGAGTGCCATTTGGGACGTAGTGCTTTCTTGTTTCAGACAGGATTCACACAGCTGACTGCTGCACTGACCACACAATGTTTATTGAATTTCTTCTCCTACTCATCGTCAAGCTAAGCTGACCTGGCGCTTATTTCGGACAAAGGCGACCCCAACAAATAATGAAAAAAAGTTAAACCATTTCAGTTTGTTATTTAAACCTAAAGAAACATGTTTTAAAACCCTTCCTTTTGTCTGTTTATTTGACTGGATTTTACTTAGACAACGTCTGTCTGGCTTACAGGTGCAGGGGATTGAACATGTGATATGTGACTCTCTCTACTACCAAAAGCCATCCATAAGGAGACTAATTGCTAATGCTGTGGTATTACCAGCCGTTGTCAGCAGTGTAACCTTAGATCTGTAATTACTAGCAAACTAACTCCCCCAGCTTGAGGAGAAATTCTAGTGTCGCTACAAGTCAATTTCCTGTGAGCTTAACAGAGCTGCAACAGCACAGTCAAAGCGCTCTAATACTGGCGATGGCTATAGGCCAATAGCTCTTTTTAGGTGAAGTGTCAAATTAGCTAAGCACAGTAAAGAACTGTGATTTTATCAGTTGTGGAAATAATATATCTCTGGTTGTTCACAATCAATATTGGAATTAACTTTCCCCGATAACATTCTCAGAAAAGATGGACTCCTCTGGCCTCAGCCTGTCCCTGCTGTAGCCTAGAAGACCAGCCATATGAATAGCCTGTAGCCCATGTACCCCAGCTATAGGAACATACCTGTTTACATAAGAACCCCTGCCTGTTTACAGTTTTATATACATTTCTGTTTAACTCCTCAGTGGTTTATTTTTGTTCACTTGAACTGTGAGCGTGAAGGGGTACATTAGTGGATGAAAGCAGGCGTGGAAGGCTCTTAGTTCAGGTTGATAAGAGTTAGAGTTACATTGGGTGAGGGGTGAGGGGTGGGGGTCTTTTTAGAGGTCTACGTTTAGCAGACATTCCCGTTTTCTCTATGTAGTGGATCTTGTTTTTGTCCAGCTAGCTACTGTTATTATTTTGGATGTGTAACCCCCCATTTAGAAAAGGCAAAGGGCAGGGGTTGCCTAGGGGGGGCACTGGGGGGGGGAAGGGGAGAACCAGAACTCTACAGCCCATCCAGGGCTGACCGACAGATCCATATCAGGTACCCAAAACAGGAAATATACATCTCAGAGTCGGAGACCTGGATTAAACAGAGCATGTTGGGAACGGCGTGCTGTTAGAGAAAAAGAAAGAGAGAGAGAGAAAGGCTGTCAGCAAATCCCCTAAAGTATCCATATATTGCTCTGAACTCCTAACGTGTTGTCTTTGGACGCTGTGTGTGCGAGTGTGTGGACACATCTTGTAAGGAGAGATTTACGTGTGTTAGGCAGACGGTGCCCAAAGCATACAGTTTATTTTCTTCACTTTAACTAGAAGCTTTGAAGCAAGAGGCAGAAGAACGTTCCAAAGAAACAACCAATATCAGAGATGTATTTTTATTACAGAATGATTTATGCTTCATAACCACATTAGAGACATAACTCTGTCAAAGTGTTCAGCTCTGTCAATCTATAGAAAAGAGACAGTACAGAGACTATACTGTTACTTTAAGCATTGATGTACTATACTGTGCTGATTTAAGTAATTAATTAACACACACACATTTTTCCCCCATTGTGATCACAGTAGTGTTCTAAACATCTTAAATATTAATCTGAACTCAGCATAGGAATGTATTTACTTCATGTAACAATTATCCAGAGAATCAACTGTAAAATGCAAAACCAAACCCGTGTCCAATTTCCGGCAAGAGAACAGAAGTGTATCAGACCCTGTGCTGAAGCCTATACAGGTAACAACTTTTTCAGACTTGAACTTGCTATAATGACTACTGACAGAGGCAGAGTAACTTCTGAAACTCCTCAGTATAACACAATCTGTTTTCCAAGGAGCTCTGTTTTACACTGATGTAGACTTAGAGTCAAGGGAGTGTATAAGTATGAAGAAATGTATTGAGCTGACTGCCCAGGACAGACTGTGTATGAACCTATTTTAAAACATATTAGATATGAAATATAACCTATTTACTGTAAAATAAGACACCATTTTAGGAGGATCTATACAGTTTGACAGAACATGACCATAAAAATAAAATGAACGTCTTTCCCGCTCTGTAATGATATCTGTCTCTGTGTGTATAGAGACAGATAGAAGAGGAGCGCCCTGACAGGAAAGCAGAATTGGGCCGAACCAGTCAATAGCCTGGCCTTCCTGTAAGACCTGCCTGGTATAGTCTTCTCAGGTATCGGGTCTTAGCCAATGCAGTATTGATACAAATGCAATATTGATACAATGTCATGAAATAGATGACACTGGATAGAGTTGGTCCTTTCTTTCCCCAACATGACCATATACTGGAGAAACTAAAGATACATATATTATGGGCTTTTCAAATGTGTGTGTCAAGCTGTTTTCAAAATAATAAGGTCAATTGAGGTGGTGTCTTGTGCAAGACAGTAAGCAGAACTATTTATCTCTTGCATTGTCTTGATTACTCTTTTTAAAGACAAAGGGAACAAATACGAAGGCACTCATCCACGTTGTGCAGTTAGAGTAACATTATGAATATCTTAAAAAGTACAGAGAATATTCCACTCATCAGGATATTTATTATTTGATTTTAAGTTTAAAACACCAGAGGAAGAGTTAGTTCAACATATAAGGGAGGAGGTAGAGGTCAGACAGCACTGGCTAACGGCTGAGTCGCAGATCCTCTATTCTCTCCCTGCTTTTTCATGCGGCCACAGTACCACAGCAGAGTAAGGGCCTCAGGTAGCCTAGTGGTTAGAGTGTTGCTGGATCGAATCCCAGAGCTGACAAGGTAAAAATCTTTTGCTCTGCCCCTGAGCATGGCACCAAAGACATGGATGTTGATTATTGCAGCCCCCTGCACCTCTCTGATTCAGAGGGGTTGGGATAAATGTGGAAGACACATTTCAGTTGAAGGCATTCAGTTGTACAACTGACTAGGTATTCCCATTTAGTGGGGAAGAAAGAAAGAGCAGAAATCCCTTTCTCAGGAAGATTTGGGTCTGTCCCTTTGGAGTGATGCTGCCTGTGGACAACCAGGCGGGTAGCCTTTTTTTCTGGTCACTAACCTTCGGAGCGCCTCCTCCAGAGCAGAGCATCTCACGGACCATGAGAGAGGTCTATGGCAGAGACGCACCTTGCTCCGCCTCTCACGCACACCTCAAAAGCCTTATGCAGGCTTTGGTCAGCTGGCGACTAGCCAAACTCGAGAAAAAGGTGGCAATAGTACTGTTTGTCCATCTTGAGATGATGTAGCCAGTATACACTTCCTCAAAATAGTCAGAATAAGTCTAAAATAATTTAAGAAATCTGTCAAATGTTTATGCTTTTTCTGAGGATATTTTAGTTACGCAAATTTACATTGAACTAAGATGTTTGGTGCAGTATTTTTCAAGTGAAAAAATGTGCATGGAAATGAGTCGTCTACAATTGAATAACAACAAACACTTCATTAAAGAATCCCCACAGCTGAACAATGACCGATGGGCGTAGACTTCGGCTACTGAAATTCGGGTTGCACAGAGAGAAATGTGTGTGTGCACAAACAGCGGGAAACACTTTGCCCGAAGACCAAAATGAACAAAAACCTCACAAAATGTTGTCATAATAGATTCACAAACTGTCCCGAACTGTTTCAGATTGGAAGCATGCGGATGCCTTAACCTCCCCATCACCCCTCGGAACCCATCTCACCCTGACCTTTACTCACTCACCATCTTTACGGACACCAAGGGCGTGATTAACACACTGCTCCATCCTTATCACTAGCTCACCACTCTCTTAACGAAACTAATGACACTTCATCCATCTAGTGTAGTCACTAGACCCAGAGTTTAGGTTAGTGGTTACACTCTACAGTCCACATTTGTACAGCCAGTGTATGTGGAGTGGGGGGAGGGACACAACAGGGCACAATGGTGCCTGTTGAACTCAACTCCAATCTGAGGGTTACATAAAGACAGGGTATTGTGTAAAAGTATAACAGAAAAATCTACCTCTGGTTTTCTGGGCTAACCTCTTTTTTTAACATAACATTGAAGACAATGCACCCTGCTAACTAGAGGACAATTAAAATAAAATGGCAAAACAGTTCAAATACTCCTACTAACCGCACTAACCATACTATTTGTGATGTAAATTGAGTATGTAGTATGCTTATTGGTCAAATTATGCCAAAAAGGTTCCCGGATGTCGTACTACATTTTCCAAAATATGAAGTATACAAGAAGTGGAAATTATTTCTGTGCTTTTAGGGCCCTTAATGCATTTTTCCGAAAATGGGCATGGCTTCACAACATTTTCACATTTGAAGAAAATGTCAGAAAATAATCAGCCAAGTCCGACGAGAGCGCATACAAATTCATTGCCTTAACTAATTATGACAAATGTTAAGAAAATATTGAGCAATGTAAAAAAATTATGCCTTTTCAAATAACTTATGTTACACTTCTGTTATGTGACATTTTGTTAGCTACGCTAGCCTTACCAACCGCATAGCATATCATTACAGCAGTTGTATGTACTGGTATGTTAGCTAGCTACCTAATGTTAGTTGGCTAATAATACATACAACTTGCCAGCAGGGACGTCACTAGGCTTATTATAGGGGGGAGTATGCCCAGACCCCCCTAAAAGAAACTTAGCCCCCCTATCCATGAATCTCTAGTTCCGTCCCTGCTTGCCAGTATATTAACTAAATGGTATCTAACTAACTACCCAACGTTTATTGACTTATTCACAGCATTCTTAGCTTAGCTAAAAGGTATAGTCGTTGTGTGTTCTTAACGGACATTGCTAATGAAGAAGTAAAATGTCTAGCTGGTAATTTGTTAGCTATGCTAACAAGCTAGCAAGAAGTTGCATAGCAACAGCATCAACTTTCCGGTAGACAGGCAAAGCGCTAGTACACTCAACTGAAGGGATACTGTTTGTTCACAGTATGCTAAAATTAACTAATAGTATATACACTCCTTAAATATGTAGTATACAGTATGATAGTATGGGTATTTGAACACAGCTTGTGTCTATCTATGCCTACACATCCCTCTTCCCTTGCTGAAAGAGAATCTGCTAAAGCCAGGCCAGGTTTAGCTTTGAATGTTTTACTGTCCTGGTATGAAGTACCTATTCTGTGCACATGTTCCTACAACTGGCGAACCACAACCTGAGAGACAGACCAATAACTCCTACAGACTAGGGGTCGTGTTGCAGTCTTGCAGCTCACACGCACACGTACACACACAGTAAGAGCCTGCCCTGCCAGACAGATGCGGGCTGTCACAGAGAACGTGGGTGCCCATTTAAAATCATTAACAAGGCCCGGCTAAAGAAACAGCCTGATGCATATCAAGGAACAGGCGGATTCATGCCAAGCCAACATCATCCCCTCCCCTCCTAGTCGGGGCCCCTTGCACTAAGAGCTATAGGGGCTACACATACTTTATTTCTGGTTTAAGAGTCATGGACTCCAATTTAAAAGGGACATTTCACTGCTGCTCTTTCAAGGTATATGTTATATGCGTGTCAGAAAAATCTAGAATTTCCTCACTACATCCAAATACAAGCATTTCTGCATCTCACCTGTATAACACACGCCATGTGAATTTCCTGGGTAAAAGCACACCACACTATCCATCATTCATAGCGATTTCAGGATGTAGTACTGCCCTTGTCGAGGTGGATCCAGCTGAGAATGGGTGTCAACAGGTTGCTAAAATGACTCACTGGACCAGCCACTCGTTCATTGAACATCAGCTTGCGAACAACTATTTATTCATATTTTTGTGTCGACAACCTGTGAAGTTTAGTCATGGTGTGGTGCTCATTACATGGATGTGCAAACTACAAGCAAGCACAGACTGCTGGGGTAACATTTCATTGGTTACCTTGCTAAGAAGTCGAGCAGAGGTAATGTAGCTAGCGAACTACATTTGTTTATCTAAACCAAGCTAGTTAGTTTTCTTAATATGCTGGCTAGATATTCCAAAGCAAATCAATGTAATTTTCTGTTGCTATCTGGCAATGTGATTTGTAACTTTGCAAGCGAACGTTAGCTAAAGTTAGCTACAGCCTACCAGACTGCATCTAACCCATAGCCAGCCAGCTAACTACCGCAGAGGCTAACGTGACTGGCCTGTGTGTCCATTTACAGAGTCCAATACCATCAACATCTGTAGCATCATCAACACCAGGAACTAGTATACAGTGCAATTGGAAAGTATTCAGACCCCTTCCATTTTTTCCACATTTTGTTACATTACGGACTTATTTTAAAATGGATTAAATATTAAATTAAAAATCCTCATCAAATTACACAAAATAACCCATGAGTTCGAAGGAATTGTCCGTAGAGCTCCGAGCCAGGATTGTGTCGAGGCACAGATCTTGGGGAAGGGTACCAAAATATTTCTGCAGCATTGAAGGTCCCCAAGAACATTGAAGGTCCATCATTCTTAAATGGAAGAAGTTTGGAACTACCAAGGATCTTCCTAGAGCTGGCCGCATTCGCCAGCCCGCTTGGAGTTTGCCACAAAGGTACCTAAAGGACTCTCAGACCATGAGAAACAAGATTCTCTGGTCTGATGAAACGAATATTGAACGCTTTGGCCTGAATACCAAGCGTCACATCTGGAAGAAACCTGGCACCATCCCTACGGTGAAGCATGGTGGTGGCAGCATCATGTTGTGGTGGTAGCATCATGTTGAGGGAAAGATTAACAGAGTAAAGTACAGAGATATTCTTGATGAAAACCTTTTCCAGAGCGCTCAGGACCTCAGACTGGGGCAAAGGCTCACCTTCCAACAGGACAACGACCCTAAGAATACAGCCAAGCCAATGCAGGAGTGGCTTCAGGACAAGTCTCTGAATGTCCTTGAGTGGCCCAACCAGAGCCTGGACTTGAACCCGATCGAACATCTCTGGAGAGACCTGAAAATAGCGGTGCAGCGTCACTCTACATCCAACCTCACAGAGCTTGAGAGGCTCTGCAGAGAAGAATGGGAGAAACTCCCCAAATACCGGTATGCCAAGCTTGTAGTGACATATCCAAGAAGAAATTAGTCTGTAATCACTGTCAAAGGTGCATCAACAAAGTACTGAGTAAAGGGTCCGAATACTTATACAAATGTTATATTTCAGTTAATTTTTTTTACTAATTTGCAAACATTTCAAAAAAACTGTTTTTGCTTCGTCATTGTGTGGTATTGTGTAGATTGATGAGAGAAAAAAACAATTGAATCAATTTTAGAATAAGGGTGTAAAGCATTTAAAAATAGTCAAGGGGTCTGATTACTTTCCAAATGCACTGTAAGTCACCTTTGCTACTGTAAATCTTTCCATGACTCCACGATGAGCAAATAAATATGCTGGAGCTAGGCATAAACACGGCCTGTGTCTTGTCCTAGTTGACATGTTTATAAGTAGGCTACAACTTAGTTCTCTCTGTATTATGGAGGCTTAGTTGATTGTTTATGCAAAACTTGAAGTCTTCATTGGAGTAAAGCAGAGTTATTAATAAGAAGGGGATGGTGTGGATTGAGGTCTGCTGGCAGTGGGTATTGTGTGTGAAGGTTTGTCAGCCTGATGTATTGACACGAGGGGGATGGGTGGATATCAAACCTTGTTTGAGTGTGTATTAGGGAAAGGGGGATACCTAGTTAGTTGTACAACTGAAATGTGTCTTGCGCATTTAACCCCAACCCCTCTGAATAAGAGAGTTGCGGGGGGCTGGCTCAATCGACATCCAAGTCTTCAGCGCACGGGCAACAGTGGGTTAACTGCCTTGCTCAGTGGCAGAATGGAAATACTTTTACCATGTCAGTTTGGGGATTCGATCCAGCTACCTTTCGGTTACTGGCCCAACGCTCTAACCACTAGACTACCATTTTACACAAAAAAAATGTTGGTTAATCACAGACTACAGACTAATCCTGCTGCTGCTGACCGTGACACCAGCTTTAGTAGTAGAGATCCTATAGACCCATTTCAGCTGTGAACAACCTCAAGATCATCTGACTCGGAAGAGGAAAAAACTGCATGGGGCTGGCAAGAGCAAATGTGTATAGTCTATGAGTCCAAGGTCATGAAGTTCTGTCAGACAAACTGCCATTGCCTAAAATAAGACAAGAACATTCAGGACTCAGCCTGGAATATTCAGCCAACACAACATCCATATTAGACTGATGTTGTCATATAATATAGAATGCCTAGTATGCTCACAATTGCATTGTGGTATAGATATTGCTAGCTCTTTTACATATGTATATAATTTAGTTTGATCAAATGTTTATAGAATATTTTTGTATATGTGTACTGACAAGTGACTAAGTGATTCCAGCTGCATCAGAAACCAATAAAGTTCTACTTCTGGATATATTCTTTGTGATATTCATCATTTTTGGGGGAAGTAACTAGCTACAATCTTACTGCTAAAACAAATGATGCAGGGAGTTGGTGTATCATTTCAACTTCAATTTGTAAACATATTAGAATAAATCAGTAGATTCGTCTGTCAATGTAGCAAATAAGTAGACATGGACTGTATTCAAGACAAACGTAATTTGCTCTGGGGAGCGAGGTGAGTACACAGCAGTGCACAGAAACATTATGGCAATATATGACATATACTGTATGCAGTAAAGACAAATATACTACTAATGCCTATAATAAATACTACAGGTCTACAAAGGGAATATTTATATATGGTGTGTTTGGTGTGTTCAGTGAGATGTTCGGAGTCACTTTGATACAATGGGAGATTGGTGTTATGGACCTTTCACATCTCCCCGAGTCATACACTTATTTGTATCCGACATACTGTCCATCGTGTGAAGGATAAATTGTTTGAATGGCCCAAACAACACACGTAGGCAAGGGGATTCGGTGTCCTGTGCCTAACTTCTCCCCACATAGAACAAACTACACATATAATCCCTAGGCCACTAAGTGGTATTGTCTGTAAAATAATTACAAAAATGCTATTATGGGCAATTGTTGTGTACGGTCTGTATTCGTATTGCAGCACAATAAAGAATATTACACATATCAGACACACATTACCTAGCTAGCTACAACACACAGGTATAGTTATTCAAAGACTAATACGAGTCATAAAGCCAAAGTAATGTCATTACTCTTCGTTATCATCATCTAAACATTTCTCCAGTTTTAATCCTAATAAGATACATTGAGGCTAGCTAGCTAACGTTAGCTAATTACCTATAACATTAGGTTACAGTACATTTTTGGGTAAAGCAAACAGAGCTACCTCAACATGGCTAGCTTGGCCTGTAGTGTTACTAGAATGCCCTGTTCTGGTTGAATCGATCACAAAATTCTACTTTACTGAACAGCACTGCCTTGTGTAAAAAGAGAGGTTTTATTGCTAGCTAGATACCAACAGCCAAACAAATGACTTATTTGTCATTTGGCTTCCTGACCTAGATGTCCTGCAATGATGTGGCAGCTAGGAACATTGATCCTATCTATTGAACAAGGACAATCATAACTACTCACTGCTAGCGTGATCGTCGTGCAATCGTCAAAACAAAGGCCACAATAATTGCAACAAAACATGACTAAACCCATGACATCATTGGTTGAACTCTCCCGGGCAAAAATGCTAAAATACCGCTATGGTGCATAATTATGTCTGAAACACCTCATCACTCATAATTATGTAGGAAACTGGAAAAACACCCCAAATAATGTTCAGCGGTGAAGTTTCCCTTGAACTAGGCAAGGCATATCTCCATGAAACTGAAATGGGAGTCTTCTTTGTAAGACACTGATGTTCAACCTGCCAACGTGTCCAGGGCAGGCCAGCGAAGGGAAACGATGTACCGTAGTTGGAACTATGTTAATTTGTAAGGACTTGGATGTTTTACATTTCAAGCTAGAGAGTTTTTCTTAGACCTTTCACCGAGTGGTCTGATGATACTTCAGTTAGTTACCCTTTGACTTAATAGTAGTTTCAATAGAGTTGAGTGAATGAGGCCATTGATATTGGCTACTTTGAGAAATGTACTAAGAATAATACACTATCATATTGATTTATTCACATTATGCCCTATATCAGGGCTCTTCAACCCTGTTCCTGGTGAGTAAGTTCACTCCATCCCTAATCTAGCACACCTGATTCTAATATTTAGCTAGTTGATAAACTGAATCAGGTTAGTTACAACTGGGGTTGGAGCGAAAACATACAGGAAGGTAGCTCTCCAGGAACAGATTTGGCCCTATATTCATATTCATACTAATTGCAGGACCAGTGAAAAGACTGATCAAAAGGACAAAAACAAATGATAAACATAGGAGTATAACTATGTAACAAAGTCAGTATGGGTGTAAATGTTCTACTTTCGCTGTTGCCAATGTGTGAATAAAGAATGCATGATGATTATAGTTTGGCGATGGCAGGCCACCAAGCCATTCATTAAACAGTAAAAATGTAAAACTGATAAGTTCTATTAACATTTCAGTGGTGGGCCCTCGCTAGATGTCTTTGTCCATCTCAGAAGGAAGGACTTCAGAGTCCAGTTGAACCGCTCCGCCATGGAGTCGTTTATAATTCATAATGTTAAACCTCTGGAGGCGAGAACAAGGTACTCAGTCCTCGTTATGGGGAGATTTCATCACATATACTCACTGATGAAAACATGAGGTCTCATATTTAATAGACGAGAGGTCTCTCTCCCTGTCTCTCTTTCTGTCTCTCTCTCCCTTAATCTGTATCTCCCTCATCCTCCCTCCCTCTCTAACACTTTCTGTTTCTCTCACTCTCTCGCACACTCTCTCTTTTTTCTTCTCAGACCGGATGGAAACTCACTACAGTTATCATCACATAAGAGTTGCCTGCCAGCTACTTTCCATAAAGATAAACTATACCAGCTTTATATTACTTACAATATAATTTGCAACTATCACAATTATTTAGTCTATGTAGGTTTGAATAATTGCAATAGGGTACCCTGTATAGGATACAGTACAATAAATATAATTAATATGTTTGGAAACAATCTTCTACGATTTCTTTGAAGAGGTGCCATTGAGGGCAGAGAGAAGCGTCCTATTTTTCTTAAATCTATTTCTCTAAACAATTAATGCTCTTATGGCTTTGCTTATGGCAGGTCACCAAGCTTATCATTAAATATAACTTACCAATGCCACAATATCAGATACAACTCATTAGCATATCAAAAGGTACTTCCCGGTCCTCGCCGGTGTCAGAGGACTCTGATGCACTGTGCCATCCACTGTTACCACAGACTGCTTTAGTAATTTATAACGTTTATACTCACGAGGTAAGAACAAGGTCTTTCGCCCTCATTAGTGGGTTTTTTCATCACCCAGTTTCTGACATCCTTGAAACATGCAGTCCCTCTCCATATCTATTTTTTTGATGTGCCACTGAGTGGGTCAATAAGACACTATGTAAAACATACACCAACATGGAGCACCGGAAGAAAAACAATACCTAAAAGGCAAGATTTGACCTTCTGCACAATCAATTTCAGTCAAGAAGTATTTTATATTGAAAATATTTTCAGAATGAAAATATTGGAAGAATACTTCTGGAGATACCATATGACAGGGGGACACTATAATGTATTTGATTTGGGTATCAAAGACGCCAACTTCTGACTGGGAGCACTGCTATAGTGTACAGACAGAGACTTGAGGTATAGTTGAAGGTGTTAGCTCTGAGTCACAGTGCTGTAAAGTAAGTAAAAATACTTTGAAGTACTACTTAAGTTTTTTGGGGGGGTATCTATACTTTAATATAGATCATTGACAAGTTTACTTCTAGTCCAATACATTCATAAAGAAAATATGTTATATTTATGATACCACACATTTTCCCTGACACCCCCAAATTACTCGTTTTCGAATGATAATAATAATAATAATAATATATGCCATTTAGCAGACGCTTTTATCCAAAGCGACTTACAGTCATGTGTGCATACATTCTACGTATGGGTGGTCCCGGGAATCGAACCCACTACCCTGGCGTTACAAGCGCCATGCTCTACCAACTGAGCTACAGAAGGACCGGGCAGAGCTACAGAATGCTCAGGCAGGGCAGCAATATGGTCCAATTCACGCATCTATCAATATAACGCATTGTCATCCCTATTGCATCTGATCTGGCAGAATCACTAAAAACAAATAATGCATTCGTAAATGATGTCTGACTGTTCCCCCATCTGTTTTTCCCCAAATATAACTAAAGTATGAAAATGTAGTACTTTTTCCACCACTGAATTTAAGTCATTTTAAAACCAGAAACTTTTAGACTTTTACTGTGTGACTTTCACTTGACTCATTTTCTTTTAAGGCATCTACTTTTACTCAAGTATGACAATCAATTGATTACTTTTTCCACCACTGCTTAGTCATTCATACCTCTGGTCACAGTAGTGGGAGATGGTTTCTTTGGCAGGTCTGAGAAGCTGCTTCCATCTAGACCCGATCCCTTATGCTCCTTTTTTTCAGTGGCTGTCGGAGCAGAGGTCTCCATTGTGGACAGCAGGGAGTCAGAGTCAACCTAGAGAAACAGAGAGGGAGAAGGAGAGATTAAAACATGTGGAATGTGAATAAAAAGGTTGTTGGCACAATTCCTTTTTAAACGAGGATATTTTGAAATATGGAGGTTGTTTTGGTCACAACACATGGACACACACATACACACACACGCAGAAAAAAACACATTCACTGCTTGAATTATCCTATGTGAGTTCCCCCAGCTGTGCCCGAGTTGCCAACAGAGGGAGCTCTACAGATTTTACACTCTGTATTCCAGTCCAACAATGTGTATAAAATATGATATGAATAAGAAAGAACATGCTTGCGTTTAATAAATTAATAAATAAATATATATATATAACTATTAATTTCTATGACATGAAGCAGACTTCTCTGAGGTAAAGCATAGCGTTGCTGGTTACCGGGCACTGTCTGGGAACAACGACACAAAAGGAGAAATTAGTCTAGCTAACATATTACATCATCTAGCGTGTCTGGTCCTAGTCTTCTCTCTTGCACTAAATGTAGTTATTTAACTTTTCGGCAGAGAATAAAAACAAAACGTTTTGATTGTATGTCATAAGAAGTATCGCTCAGGATATAGTTGTCAAATAATACATTAATGCACTGTAACTAGTAACTTCCATGTTTATACATAGTTTTAAGAGGTCACTCAATATGAAAACGTACACTTAAATACAGCGTCTTCAGAAAGTATTCACACCCCTTTACTTTTTCCAAATGTTCTTGTGTTACAAAGTGGGATCCAAATAGATATAATTGTCATTTTTTTTGTCAGCGATTTACACAAAATACTCTGTAAAATGTCAAAGTGGAAGAAAAATCATGAAAAATTAAACACTAATTTAACTTTGATATGTATTCAACCCCCTGAGTCAATACATGTTAGAGTCACCTTTGGCAGCAATTACGGCTGAGTCTTTCTGGGTTAGTCTTTAAGAGCTTTGCACACTTGGATTATGCAACATTTGCCCATTATTATTTTCAGAATTCTTCAATCCCTGTCAAATTGGTTGCTGATCATTGCTAGATAACAATTTTCAGGTCTTGCCATAGATTTTAAAGACGATTTATGTCAAAACTGTAACTTGGCCACTCATGAGCATTCACTGACTTCTTGGTAAGCAACTCCAGTGTAGATTTGGCCTGTTTTAGGTTATTGTTCTGCTGAAAGGTGGATTCTTGTCCCAGTGTCTGGAGGAAAGCAGACTGAAACAGGTTTTCCTCTAGGATTTTGCCTGTGATTAGCACCATGCGGTTTATCTTTTATCCTGAAAAATTCCCCAATTCTTAACAATTACAAACATACCCATAACATGATGCAGCCACCACTATGCTTGAAAATATGGAGAGTGGTACTCAGTAATGTGTTGCATTGGATTTTCCTCAAACATAACACTTTGTATTCAGGACAAAAAGTTAATTGCTTTGCCAAATGTATTGCAGTACCACTTTAGTGCCTTGTTGCAAACAGGATGCATGTTTTGGAATATGTTTTATTCTGTACAGGCTGCCTTCTTTTCAGTCTATCAATTAGGTTAGTATTGTGGAGTAACTACAATGTTGATGCATCCTGAGTTCTCTCCTATCACAGCCATTAAACATCACCATTGGCCTCGTGGTGAAGTCCTTGAGCGGTTTCCGTCGTCTCCGGCAACTGAATTAGGAAGGACTCCAGTATCTTTCTAGTGACTGGGTGTATTGATACACCCCCCAAAGTGTAATTAATATGAGTCCTCCGAAACACGACCCCGCCAAGCCACATTGCTTCTTGACACACTGCTCGCTTAACCCAGAAGCCAGCCGCACCAATGTGTCGGAGGAAACACTGTACAGCTGGCGACCGAAGTCAGCGTTCATGAGCCCGGTAGTCTCAAGGAGTCGCTAGAGCACGATGGGACAAGGACATTCCAGCCGGCCAAACCCTACCCCTAACCCGGACGATGCTCGGCCAATTGTGCACCACCTCATGAGTCTCCCGGATCTGTAATGATGCCTCTAGCACTACGATGCAGTGCCTTAGACCTGTGCGCCACTCGGGAGGCCACATTATGTGACTTGTTAAGTAAATCTTTACTCCTAAATTTATTTAGGCCTGCCATAACAAAAGGGTTGAATACTTATTGACTCAAGACAAAAACATAATTCCAATGCCATTAAATAAGCATCTCCAATCCAAAATTAAATCTAAAATTGGCTTCACAACATATCATCCTTCACTCATGCTGCCAAACATATCCTCGTAAATTTGACTCTCCTACCGATCCTTGACTTCGGCGATGTCAATTACAAAATAGTCTCCAACATTCTACTCAGCAAATTGGATGCAGTCTATCACAGTGCCATCCGTTTTGTCACCAAAGCCCCATATACTACCCACCACTGCAACCTGTATGCTCTTGTTGGGTGGTCCTCGCTACATATTAGTCGCCAAACCCACTGGCTCCAGGTCATCTATAAGTATTTGCTAGGTAAAGCTCCGCCTTATCTCAGCTCACTGGTCACCATAGCAACACCCACCCGTAGCACACGCTCCAGCAGGTACAGTATATTTAACTGGTCATCCCCAAAGCCAACACTTCCTTTGGCCACCTTTACTTCCAGTTCTCTGCTGCCAATGACTGGAAAGAACTACACAAATCACTGAAGTTGAAGACATATCTCCCTCACCAACTTTAAGCATCAGCTGTCAGAGCAGCTTACCGATCGTTGTAACGGCGTTCGTCTGTTGAATGAAGAGAGTAGGACCGAAATGCAGCGTGTAGGTTACTCATGCCTTTAATGAATGAAAATGCGGTACATGAAATAACTGAATCTAAATACAAAAACAACAGAACGGAACGTGAAACTAATTACAGCCTATCTGGTGACTACTACACAGAGACAGGTACAAACACCCACAAAATACAAAGCGAAAGTCAGGCTGCTTAAATACGGTTCCCAATCAGAGACAACGATAAGCACCTGACTCTAATTGAGAATCGCCTCAGGCAGCTAAGCCTATACCACACCCCTAATCAGCCGCGATCCCAAAAAATACAAACCCCAATACGAAAAACAACATATAAACCCATGTCACACCCTGGCCTACCCAAACATATAACAAAAACACAAAATACAATGACCAAGGCGTGACAGAACCCCCCCCCCCCTAAGGTGCGGACTCCTGGGCGTCTGTCCATGGTGGCGGTTCTGGCTCGGGACGTGGACCCCACTCCATTAATGTAATAGTTCCTCCCCTTCGCGTCCTGGGGTAATCCACCCTCGCCGCCGACCATGGCCTAATAGTCCTCACCCAGATCCCCACATAACTGAGGAGCATCTCGGGACAGAGGGGCATCTCGGGACAGAGGGGCATCTCGGGACAGAGCGGCATCTCGGGACAGAGGGGCATCTCGGGACAGAGGGGCAGCTCAGGACTGAGGGGAAGCCCGGGACTGAGGGGAAGCCCGGGACTGAGGGGAAGCCCGGAACTGAGGGGAAGCCCGGGACTGAGGGGAAACCCGGGACTGAGAGGAAGCCTGGTACTGAGAGGAAGCCCAGTACTGAGAGGAAGCCCAATACTGAGATGAAGCTCAGGCAGGTAGTAGGCTCCGGTAAATCCTGGCTGGCTGGCAGATCTAGAAGAGACTGGTTGTCGAGCAGATCTGGAAGAGACTGGTTGTCGGGCAGATCTGGGCTGACTGGCGGCACTGGCGGCGCTGGGCAGACTGGGAGCACTGGCGGCGCTGGGCAGACTGGGAGCACTGGCCGCGCTGGGCAGACTGGGAGCACTGGCCGCGCTGGGCAGACTGGGAGCAATGGCCGCGCTGGGCAGACTGGGAGCAATGGCCGCGCTGGGCAGACTGGGAGCAATGGCCGCGCTGGGCAGACTGGGAGCACTGGCCGCGCTGGGCAGACTGGGCTGACTGGCAGCGCAGGAGAGGAGAAAAGCGCTGGCTGCGCTGAACAGGCGAGGCGCACTGGAGGCCTGGTACGTGGTGCTTGAACTGGTGGTACTGGATCGAGGACACGAACAGGAAGCCTGGTGCGGGGAGCTGCTACCGGAGGACTGGTGTGTAGAGGTGGCTCTGGATAGACCGGACCGTGCAGGCGCACTGGAGCTCTTGAGCACCGAGCCTGCCCAAGCTTACCTGGCTCGATGCCCACTCTAGCCCGGCCAATAGGAAGGGCTGGTATGTGCCGCACCTGGCTCTGCACCCGCACTGGAAACACCGTGCGCTCCATAGCATAACACGGTGCCTGCCCGGTCTCTCTAGCCCAACGGTGAGCACAGAGAGTTTGCGCAGGTCTCCTACCTGGCATAACTATTCTCCCTTCTAGCCCCCCCAATACTGTTTTTGGGCTGCTTTTCCGGCTTCCAACCGTGTCGCCGTGCTGCCTCCTCATACCAGTGGACGGCGATATTCTCGCGGCTGCGCCCAGGGTCCTTTACCGTCTAATTCCTCCTCCCATGTCCAATTCTCCAAGTGGTGCAGCCACTCCCACTGCAACTGCTCTTCACGATTAACCGGGAGAGTAGGCTCAGGTCTGACTCCTGACTCAGCCACTCTCTCTCTGCGCTCTCCCCCAATAAATATTTGGGGGTTACTTTCGATTTTCGCTCTGCGTCGCCATGTTTTCCTTTTGGACTCCATTCGTCTATAGCCCTCTTCGCATTGCTGCAGGGAATCCCAGGCGGGCTCCTGCACTCGCTCTGGGTCGGCCGCCCACCTGTCGATTTCTTCCCACGTTGTATACTCCATGCCTCTACCGTCCATAACGTCCTCCTTTAGCTCCTGCCAGTTATCTACGCTGCTCGGTCCGTGAGAGTGGTGGGTGTTTCTGTAACGGCGTTCATCTGTTGAATGACGAGAGTAGGACCGAAATGCAGCGTGTAGGTTACTCATGCCTTTAATGAATGAAAACGCGGTACATGAAATAACTGAATCTAAATACAAAAACAACAGAACGGAACGTGAAACTAATTACAGCCTATCTGGTGACAACTACACAGAGACAGGTACAAACACCCACAATATACAAAGCGAAAGTCAGGCTGCCTAAATACGGTTCCCAATCAGAGACAACGATAAGCACCTGACTCTAATTGAGAATCGCCTCAGGCAGCCAAGCCTATACCACACCCCTAATCAGCCGCGATCCCAAATAATACAAACCCCAATACGAAACACAACATATAAACCCATGGCACATCCGGGCCAACCCAAACATATAACAAAAACACAAAATACAATGACCAAGGCGTGACAATCGTGGCAGCTGTACACAATCCATCTGTAAATAGCCCATCCAACCAACTATCTACATCATGTTTTTGTTTTTCTGCTCTTTTGCACACTAGTATTTCTACTTGCACATCCTCATCTGCACATCTATCACTCCAGTGTTAATTGCTAAATTGTAATTACTTTGCCACTATGGCCTATTTATTGCCTTAACTGCTTACTTAATTTGCACACACGGAATACAGATTCTTCTATTTTGTTAATCCCATGTGTATACTCTGTGTTGTGGTTTTTGTCGCACTGCTTTGCTTTTGTCTTGGACAGGTCACAGTTGTAAATTAGAACTTGTTCTCAACTGGCCTACCTGGTTAAATAAAGGTGGAATAAACAACAAAATAAAAGACATTTTTATTGGTCACATACAAATGGTTAGCAGATGTAATTGCGAGTGTGGCAAAACTGCTTGTGCTTCTAGTTCCGACAGTGCAGCAACATGAACAATTCCACAACAAATACCTAATACACACAAATCTAGGTAAAGGAATGGAATAAGAATATATAAATTAGAGGTTGACCGATTAATTGGAGTGGCCGATTAATTAGGACCGATTGCACGTTTTCATAACAATCGGAAAGCGGTAATTTTGGACACCGATTTTGCAGTTTTTTTTACACCTTTATTTAATCTTTATTTAACTAGGCAAGTCAGTTAAGAACACATGCTTATTTTCAATGATGGCCTAGGAACGGTGGGTGAACTGCCTTGTTCTGGGGCAGAAAGACAGATTTTCACCTTGTCAGCTCGGGGGATCCAATCTTGCAACCTTACAGTTAACTAGTCCAATGCAATAACAACCTACCTCTCTCTCGTTGCACTCAACAAGAGACTGACTGCCTTTTACACAAAGGCTGTAAGCCAAGGTAAGTTGCTAGCTAGCATTAAACTTATCTTATAAAAAACAATCAATCACTAGTTAACTACACATTGTTGATATTACTAGATATTATCTAGCGTGTCCTGCGTTGCATATAATCTGACTGAGCGGTGGTAGGCAGAAGCAGGCGCGGAAACATTCATTCAAACAGCACTTTCGTGTGTTTTGCCAGCAGCTCTTCGTTGTGCGTCAAGCATTACGCTGTTTATGACTTCAAGCCTATCAACTCCCGAGATGAGGCTGGTGTAACTGATGTGAAATGGCTGGCTAGTTAGCGCACGCTAATAGCATTTCAAACATCACTCACTCTGAGCCTTGGGGTAGTTATTTCCCTTGCTCTGCATGGGTAACGCTGCTGCGTCGAGGGTGGCTGTTGTCGTTGTGTTCCTGGTTCGAGCCCAGGGAGGAGCGAGGAGAGGGACGGAAGCTATACTGTTACACTGGCAATACTAAAGTGCCTATAAGAACATCCAATAGTCAAAGGTTAATGAAATAAAATGGTATAGAGGGAAATAGTCCTATAATTCCTATAATAGCTACAACCTAAAACTTCTTACCTGGGAATATTGAAGACTCATGTTAAAAAGGAACCACCAGCTTTCATATGTTCTCCTGTTCTGAGCAAGGAAGTTAAAGGTTAGCTTTCTTACATAGCACATAGCACTCATTATTCTCCAACACTTGTTTAATTATTTATTTGAGGCTAAATTGATTTTATTGATGTATTATATTAAGTTAAAATAAGTGTTCAATCAATATTGTTGTAATTGTCATTATTACAAATTAATAAATAAATAGGCAGATTAATCGGTATTGGCTTTTTTGGTCCCCAACAATCGGTATTGATATCGGCGTTAAAAAATCATAATCGGTCGACCTCTAATATAAATATATGGATGAGCAATGTCAGAGTGGTATAGGTTAAGATGAAGTAGATAATATAAAATACAGTATATACAGTTGAAGTCGGAAGTTTACATACACCTTAGCCAAATACATTTAAACTCAGATTATCACAATTCCTGACATTTAAAAATTCCCTGTTTTAGGTCAGTTAGGATCACCACTTTATTTTAAGAATGTGAAATGCCAGAATAATAGTAGAGAGAATGATTTATTTCAGCTTTTATTTATTTCATCACATTCCCAGTGGGTCAGAAGTTTACATACACTCAATTAGTATTTGGTAGCATTGCCTTTCATTTATTTAACTTGGGTCAAACGATTCAGGTCGCCTTCTACAAGCTTCCGACGATACGTTGGGTTAATTTTGTCCCATTCCTCCTGACAGAGCTGGTGTAACGGAGTCAGGTTTGTAGGCCTCCTTGCCCGCACAAGCTTTTTCAGTTTTGCCTACACATTTTCTATGGGACTGAGGTCAGGGCTTTGTATGATCTTTGTCCCCATGTACAGTTGCAAACTGCAGTCTGGCTTTTTTATGGCGGTTTTGGAGCAGTGGCTTCTTCCTTGCTGAGCGGCCTTTCAGATTATGTCGATATAGGTCTCATTTTACTGTGGATATAGATACTTTTGTACCCGTTTCCTCCAGCATCTTCACAAGGTTCTTTGCTGTTGTTCTGGGATCGATTTGCACTTTTCACAGCAAAGTACGTTCATCTCTAGGAGACAGAACGTGTCTCCTTCCTGATGTTTATACTTGGTGTTTATACTTGCGTACTATTGTTTATACTTGCATACTATTGTTCGTACATATGAACGTGGTACCTTCAGGCATTTCGAAATTGCTCCCAAGGATGAAGCAGACTTGGAGGTCTACAATTTTTTTTCTGAGATCTTGGCTGATTTCTTTTGATTTTACCATGATGTCAAAGAGGCACTGAGATTGAAGGTAGACATTGAAATACATCCACAGGTACACCTCCAATTGACTCAAATTATGTCAGTTAGCCTATCAGAAGCTTCTAAAGCCACGACATCATTATCTGGAATTTTCCAAGCTGCTTAAAGGCGCAGGCAACTTAGTGTATGTTAACTTCTGACCCACTGGAATTGTGATACAGCGAATTATAAATTAAATAATCTGCCTATAAACAATTGTTGGAACAATTACTTGTGTCATGCCGACTTGCCAAAACTATAGTTTGTAAACAAGACATTTGTGGAGTGGTTGAAAAACAAGTTTTAATGACTCCAACCTAAGTGTATGTAAACTTCAGCAGACTTCAACTGTACATATGAGATGAGTAATGCAAGATATGTAAACATGATTAAAGTGGCATTATTAAAGTGGCCAATGATTTGGCCACTGTAACACAACAAAATGTGGAATAAGTCAAGAGGTGTGAGTACAGTAGATTTCTGAAAGCACCGTAGATACAGGTTTTTCAGTGTAATACGTTCCTAATGTCCTCCATAGTAAAAATGAGACAAGAACAGACACACAGCAGTCTGTCCTGAGCCACTATGACACCACTATGACACCACTATGACACCACTATGACACCACTATGTCAACACATTTACATGTTTGTTTGAACGGCAGAAGACTTGGCAGCAAGCCATTTGTTTGAGTTTGTGGAACCTACACGATTATCCTCGGGTAAGTGCAAACAAGTAGCGGTCTAAAGCTAAGAGGGGAGGTCATTCCACACCCTCACTAGGCACTAGCTTGTGGTCATGGTTATCCACACTGGTTTTACTCTTTAGTGAGAGAACATGAGGGTTTCCGTATTGACAGTGTCTAAACAAACCTAATTGATTTAATTCATGAGCTTTTATTAAATCATGATTACCCAACAACAGACGACTTGTGCTACCTAATTCACAGGTGGGATATTGACAATTCTGTAGTACTTTAGGATTATTCTTCAATGTAGTAAAACACACTTAAAACAGCTCTGCTGTGGTGTCAAAGTGAAGTGACACAGTTTCCACACACTTATTAACAGACGTGGGCACTTGGCAGTCAGAACTTTACATGAATGCAACATAAACTCTTTTACACTGTTTATTTTACACTGTCATATACTAAACATGTTTAAATGACTTGATAGGTTCAGAGCTTAAGAAAATCAACAGCACTCGAGTTATGGCATACACAGTATTTGGATATTTTAAGAGACCGAATAGGAACTTCTCAACTGATGATGTCTTTCGAAGAATTATTCTATATGCTTTGGTAATACATTGATTAAATATGTATTTTCTGTTCCTCAACCGTTATACACAAGTCACTGTGAGCAGTACTTACAGAACTCTATCAAGTAATTGAATGTGTGCTCATGTATGAAGTATTCTTTTTGGTATCACGTGGTCCTCCAACATGTTATGTTCTATTGGAGGAAGGGTGGACCACTGGCTATTGGTATGACCCTTCAAAGGTGCCAGTCGCCCATCCCGCTGCCCGTCCCTGTGCCAAGGTAAGCCGATTAAGAGGTGGGTAGCTAACAGGTTTAGAAAGCATCTGTTAATTTAGTGTCATGCCAAAAGCAAATAAAAGCAATCTTGTCACTAAGGCTGACAACTCAACCATAAGACATTTCCTTTTCCGATCACAATCCAAAGTAGTAAGAAGTGTTATATTTAGGAATTTGGAACAAAGATGTTTGTTTTACAATCAAAACAATGAAAGGCTCTTGGATGAGCCCCAGAGCACATACTAAACCCTCAACGTCAGTGTCTAACTGTGTTCCATGGAATGACCCCTAAAGAGGAGAGTTTCTTCTTGATAGCATCACAGGAAGGCCAGAAAATAATCAACGAGCTCACCCCGCTACCATCCAGAAGGCAGAGACCCTGCACCTTTACCATGCACCTTAGTGACGGCTACATTGTTAGTTCTGATATTTCTTCATTAATACATTTTTAGTCTTGAGATGTGTGTTATGTTTGGTATTACTGCCCTGCTGGAGATAGAAACATTTCGCTGCACCTGCGATAACATCTGTAAAATATGTGTACGCGGCCAATAACATTTTATTTGATTCATGTTTTATAGGAACATCTGGCTGGCAACCCATTAATCGCAGTTGTTTTCTGCTTTTAAATCAAGTTGAGTATTGGTTTATCAATTACCCTTCCCTATCACAAATACAAATTAAGCTCCGAGTTGTGAATTTAACAGACAAAAGCTTGTTCTGTTAAGTCCATTATAAAAAATGTAGGGCTTGGATCTTAGGGTACGGTAGGCTTGGGTTATAGAGCTAGAAAGTGTGTTGCTGGGATAGAAGCGAAGTGGCCCCAACTTCACCCCCATCCCATCCCCCCACAGCTCCACCATGCAGGTCTCGCTAGCTGCCCTATCCTTCCCTCCATCAGTCCCTGAAGATGGGGCCTATCTGCCCCTGTCAGGGTGTCAGGCTCTGACAGGACAGTACAGGTGTCAGGAACTGAACAGACAGATGGAGGACGAGGAGAACAAACAACAAGAGGCCATTTCTTCTTCTTCTTCTTTCCCCCTTCTTCTGGTTGGCTGGTGAGCCTAGTGCAGCGTGCCAACAGAATCACGGCACCCCGGCCTCCTCCACCCCACGGTACTAGAGGCAGAAGACTCTACGGTGCTGGGTGGTGGGGATAATCCCCTTTACCAGACCCCCAGCCCCCTTCTTGAATTTGTCCCTCTGCTGCCCCATTCCCAATACCACACCTCTCAGTGAGCGAGTCTGCGCCTGGCCAAGGCTGGGTCCTGGGATAGTAAAAAGCAGCTTCTTCCATCCATACTCTACTGTGCACTAACTACAATGAGAGAAGGCTTTTCGTGTTGTTATTCCCTGCCTCTGCTCAAGGTCCTCTAGTCCTGTTTTTATCATACTGCATTACACAAGTTTATTTTTCAAAAGCCATGAACAACTTGTATACATGTTACTTCATGCACATTGTCATTATAGCGTTTCTGAGTGAGACAATCGACAGGAAACAAAGGCATGTGTAACAGCCCATTTGAGGGAAAAGCATGAGGACCGCAAACAAGTGAGAGGAGACCCAGATATTGTACTTCTGCCCCATTATGAACGCTTCCTTGCCCTAAACAGTGGTTATGTGACACTATGTCCCAAATGGCACCCTATTCTCTATGTAGTGCACTACTTAAGGAAAAGGACGTAATTTATGACTAAGCCTGATACTGCCAGCCTTTACTTAGCTAGATGGATCACCAGGACGTGCCACTTAACCACAACAAAGCCTTAAAACAGCACAGAGATGTAGTGGACAACTACCCTCTCTCTGCTCTCTCACACACACACACTCTCGCTCTCTCTCCCTTCCTTAAGTCTCTCGATCCCTTGATCTATACATTCTTATTCTCAATTATTCTCCCTCTCTTTCTCTCTCTCTCCCCATTGCTTTTGTTCAGAGACCTGGTGTGTGTTTTTCTTAGCGTCTCATTCAATTTCAAGTGTCTCCCTCTCTTCCACTTCCGTTTAACATCTCTTCTTTCACCAACACTGAAAGGAATGCAAACAGACATCAAAGACAGCTCTCTTATTTGAAGATTCTCAGACTCCTCACCACTTTTCCTATATCATGATATTGATGCTGGTAAGATTCTCTCTCTCTCTCTCTCTCTCTCGGCAACCTGCCAATACAAAAACTCTCCCCTGTCCAGGCCTTAACAGAATACAGTGAATGAACATAGTCATTCAGCTAACCCAAAATCCAACCCATTTCCTCCTCAAAAAAAAATGGAAGGCCACCGGCTAATTCAGACAAAATACAGCTGTTTTATTTTCCATTGCATGGCCAGACCTAACTTAACTGCCTTGGCCAGACCGATGCTGACTTCCTTCTGACTTTGTGACATACAGCACCATCAAAACACCTATAATTTAATCCTCTTTTCACTTACCAACAGTTTTCCCTCCAAGGTTGCAAATGTGCATTTACTCTGGCTAACCTTAGCAATGATTTTACCACAACAACATAATGGTTTAGGCCTAGGTATCATCTCCCTTTAGACCCACACAATGTTGAACATGAAATTGGCCTATCCTACTTACTATTGTTGTACCTAGACGTTGCACGTGTGCCCAGTGTACTCCGCATGCCCTCTGGACCCCGAGGACATGTGGCGTTACAGGACATTACTCACTAAAACCCACAGAGTACTTACAATACTACAGTACTTATCTATCAGCAGGACAAACAGCTCAGATTGTTCTCTCTCTCTCAGGGGTAACATCTGGGGTCAAGGCACTCACACAGTGTGTTATTCTCAGTACTAACCTCTTTAATCGTAATAACTCAATCCCACTGCATGTGGTGGTTTGGTCATCTGGAGGCCTCACACAGTGAGTTATTCTCAATATAATCTACCTCTTTAATCATAATAATTCAATCCCACTGCTACAGTGGTTTGGCTGATGATGAGCCCCTGTATCATTTATGTGGTTTTCATCTCATTCTTCACTCAAGATAGCATGTGTAATGCACATTTTCTCTCCCTTTCTCTCTCTCATATATTGTACAAAAACAAGTGTGTTGTCTTACTATAACATGCGATTTGATTTATTTGAATTCAAACAAAAAGCAACATCTCCAACCATTCTGTTTAGTTTCAAAATGGGAGTTGATTTAGTCTACGGTCCAAGCCTTTCCAGGAGCCATGTTTCACATTAGACCTATTAGGTTGATGACACACGGAGATGTCTCCGTTAAACAAGACAAGCTGGGGTTAAGACAAAGGCACATTCTAGATGGGTGAATCACTGTCTTCAGAAAAACATACACTCCTGCAAAACTTTGAAGCCCTGGTTTAAAAAGGGCACATGTTTAAATATGACGAAAAAAGACCTGGGAGCCTTCATTAGTCATGTGCCTGACTCAGATCCAGGAAGGAATATCTGTTGTGTGATATGTCAGATAGATAGGCATCCTCCTGGTCAATGAACCGAGAAAGGAAACTATTACCATAACATTTTCACAAAGGAAGATTGAGTGAACCAACAGTAGATTAAGATATTTGAGCACAAATGCTTGAGGAAGGCCAGACTGACAGTTGAAGAGAAACAGTGAAAGGTGATATGGATTCAGTGTGGATTCCCAGGCTAGGAAAATACTACTATTACTGCCGTAACATGTTCACATAGGAAGCCTGAAAGAACCTGCAGTTGACTATATACCCTATTCATGATAAGTGCACTACTTTTATCCAGAGCTAAGTCAAATGTAGTGTACTACATAAGAAATATGATGCTATTTTGGATTTTACCTATTAGAAAACAAATGTTGTACACACATACAGTCAATGACTGGGGTCCACTAGATCATGTGTCCTGTCCTTAGTAACTGGGAAGCAATCAGTCAGTCCCTCAGAGGCCATGTTTCTCCAGTCAGCCCCATAATGAAAAGATCTACACAGAAAGAAAAGTCATGTGGATGAGCTGTTCCCTGTTACCCACCCTCCTCACCACCACTCCCTGCTAGTAAATGTAATATCCTGTGGTTAATCTCTTTGTCTCCTGACCAATAGAAAACAGATGTGGAGACTCACACACAGCCTACACACAATCACCCAAGGAATTCCCTAACTGTTGGTTATTTAACTTCTGCTTGATGTTCGCTAACAGTGATCATTTCAATGTATCTCTATGTAATTACAGAGGGGTTTGTGTGTTGGGGAGGTCTTTGTTATGTAATGCTCTGGCCATGCAGAAACAAGCACATTTGGGCACTTTATCAAGTTGTGTCATGTATGGTCAATGAAGTGGTCATCTGCTCAGGACAGGAGATCCCCTTGTCTTCCCTTCCAGAGGACAAACCAAAAATGCTCATATAATTATATGGGCGAAACCCCCAGCTCAGATCAGCTGTCGTTTGTGCCACATTGCAGAGTTGTCTTCTTTCTCCCAGTAACATTAGGGGCCTGGTCATTTCTCCTAAATGTGTTGTTAGCACTCACTCTCAACAGTTACAGCTGTCAATACCCTCACTAGGCCCCTTAGACCATGGTGAGTGGTGTGGGTGGTATGGTGTGTAGCATGTGTGCATCCCTTTGAATCAAAGTTGGCAAAAATCTAAAGTTGCCATTTGTCGTTCTAAGTTTGTCTATCTAATGGTGACGTCCACATTGTTATTACAAGAGATTATCATTCCAGTATGAGTGCTTTTGAAACTAGACTGTATCTCTGTAGTGAGTGTGTGTGGTGTGAGTCGTCAGTGTATCAGCTGTTTCTCAGATCGGATGCCTTGGTGACAAGAAGGGGACAGCCCTGGCTGTTGTCTGTGTGTGTGGGGGTTCAGAGCTCTGTACCACCAGCTGCCCAAGTACACCAAGAAGTGAGAAGAGATTACTTTACTTTTTGCAGTTGTCAGAACCTCACGACTTTGAGGTATAAAGATCAGCCACCCACACGAGATGGCAGTAGTAGGCAGTCTAACACCGCAAGTGACTTTATTACATTTTACAATCTCTGCAATTTAAGGAACTTCCACACTTCTCCATACTGACAAAGGAGAGCTATGTGTAGAAGAGGACAGACCAATCACCTCTTTTTGTCACACGCTTTGACGGCAACAGGTGTAGACAGAGTGAAATGATTACTTACTGGTCCTTTTCCAGTCATTCAGAGTTAAACATGACACGGTTCTTTTATTTTTTATTTTAATAGTGAAACAGTGAATAACAAATAGAAATAACAAGTAAATAATAACATGGCTACATACAGGGAGTACCAGTACCGAGTCGATGTGCAGGGGTATGAGGTAAATGAGGTAGCTTTGTACTGTACATATAGGTAGGGGTAAAGTGACAAAGCAACAGGATAGATAGACAGTAGCAGAATCATATGTGCAAAAAAGTTTGTGAGTTAGTGCAAAAATGGGTCAATGCAGTAGTCCGAGTAGCCATTTGATTTGCTATTTAGCAGTCTTGTTAGAAGTCTTATGGCTTGGGGAAGTCTTATGGCTTGGGGAAGTCTTAAGGCCTGTTGGTTCCAGACTTGGTACATTGGTACCACTTGCTGTGCGGTAGCAGAGAGATCAGTCTGTGGCTTGGGTGGCTGTAGTCTTTGACAATTTTTTGGGCCTTCCTCTGACACCGCCTAGTATAGAGTTCCTGAATGGCAGAGAGCTCGGAAGTACTGGGCCATACGCACTACCCGTTGTAGCGCCTTGTGGTCCGATGCCAAGCAGTTGCCATACCAAGCGCTGATGCAGCCAGTCAAGATGCTCTCAATGGTACAGCTGTAGAACTTTGAGGATTTGAGGGCCAATGCCAAATCTTTTCAGCCTCCTGAGAAGGAAGAGGCGCTGTCATGCTCTCTTCACAACTGTGTTGGTGTGTTTGGACCATGAGAGGTCCTTAGTGATGTTGACACGAGGAACTTGAAACTCTGGACCTTCTCCAATACAGCCCCATCGATGTGAATGGGGGTGTGCTCAGCCCTCCATTTCCTGTAATCCACGATCGGCTCCTTTGTATTACTGACGTTGAAGGATAGGTTGTTGTCCTGGCAGTGTCTCTGACCTCCTCCCTTTAGGCTGTCTCATCATCATCGGTGATCAGGCCTACCACCGGTGTTGTCGGCAGACTTAATGCTGGTGTTGGAATCGTCCGCGGCCACGCTGTCATACAGAAGGGGAGTAGACACGCACCCCCGAGGGGCCCATGTGTTCAGGGTCAGTGCGACAGATGTGTTGTTGCCTACCCTCACCACCTGGGGGTAGCCCGTCAGGAATCCAGGATCCAGTTGCAGAGGGAGGTGTTCAGTCCCAGGGAGCTTCAAGGGCACTATGGTGTTGAACACTGAGCTGTAGTCAATTAATAGCTTTCTCACGTATTTGTTCCTTTTGTCCAAGTGGGAAAAGGCAATGTGGGTTGCAATAGAGATTGCGTCATCTGTGGAGTTGGAGAGGGTCCAGGGTGTCTGGGATGATGGTGTTGATGTGAGCCATGAACAGCCTTACAAAGCATTTCATGATGCGAGTGCTAAGAGGCGTTAGTCATTTAGACAAATTACCTTGGCATTCTTGGGCATAGGGACTATGGTGGTCTTTTTAAAACATATAGGTATTACAGACTGGGTCAGGGAGAGGTTGAAAATGTCAGTGAAGACACTTGCCAACTGGTCAGCGCATTCATCCTGGTAAGCCATTGGTCCCTGTGGCCTTGTTAATGTTATTCTGTTTCAAGGTCCTATTCACATAGGGTACAGAGAGTGTGATCACACAGTTGTCCGGAACAGCTGATGCTCTCACGCATGGTTCAGTGTTTCTTGCCTCGAAGCAAGCATAGAACGCATTTAGCTCATCTGGTAGGCTCATGGCACTGGGCAGCTCCTGGCTTGGTTTCCCTTTGTAATATGTGATAGTTTTCAAGCCCTGACACATGCAACGAGCATCAGAACCGGAGTAGTAGGATTCGATCTTAGTCCTGTATTGATGCATTGCTTGTTTGATGGTTTGTCTGGATTTCTTCTAAGCGTCTGTGTTAGTGTCTCGTTCATTGAAAGTGGCAGCTTTAGCCTTTAGCTCAGTGAGGATGTTGCCTGTAATTCTGGTTGGGATATGTACGTACGGTTACTGTGGGGATGACGTCATTGGTGCACTTATTAAGGAAGCCGGTGACCGATGTGGTAAACTCTTCAATGCTATCGGATGAATCTCAGAACCTATTCCAGTCTGTGCCAGAGAAACAGTCCAGTAGCTTAGCATCCGCTTCATTGGAGCACTTCCGTATTGAGCGTGTCACTGGTACTTCCTGTTTGAGTTTGTTTTTGCTTGTAAGCAGGAATCAGAAGGACAGAGTTATGGTCAGATTTGTCAAATGGAGCGCGAAGGAGAGCTTTGTATGCGTCTCTGTGTGTGGAGTAAAGGAGATCTAGAGAAATGTTTGCCTCTAGTTGCACAGGGGACATGCTGGTAGAAATGAGGTAAAACGGATTTCTGTTTTCCTGCATTAAAAGCCACCAGGAGCACTGCCTCTGGGTGAGCATTTTCTTGTTTGCTTATGGCCCTATACAGCCCTATGAGTGCGGTCTACAGCTTATCATAAGGTATTTTAACTCAGGCGATCAGAACCTCAAGACTTTTATGCCATAACTGCCTGCTGATGCAACCCTGACCAGCACACATCGTGCAACGGCATTGTATTTGACAGTCTTATATGTTTCCAGTTACATTCAAAGAGAAAACAAAGACAAAGGCAGCATGTACACATACAATCATCATCCCATCCTGTTCTCTCTCTCTGTAATGAGAGGATTCCAAGACAAGAGTAACCTCAACCTGGCTTGAACCCAGAACCAGTTTTGTTCTGAGTCAGAGAGAGGCCGATGCAATGGCGGCAAGCAGACAGCAAGTGGACATGTGTTTGGGAGTTTGGGAGGGAGAAGGCGTAGAAGAAGGGGAGAGATTGCTAAAGACTACCACATGGTTTCTTAGCAAGCAGCTCAATGCTTTCAATGCTTTTAGCCCGTCTCCCAGTCTATTACAGAGGAGTCTGTGGCCTGGCTGAGAGTCAAGGAGTTAATATTTCTCATTATATGAAACGTAATAAGAAGAGCCTAGCCAGCCAACCGCCCAGCCCCTATGGGCAAGTCAACAAGTCAACTTTGCTTTGTAGCTATGGGAGGCCTTCGGATAAATCACAACTTACAACTGACTCTTCTCGCCTTTCTCAAAACACCAATGTTGGAAGCACAAACAGAGCATGCATGCACAGCACACACACACACTGTTGAATGTGCTGCGTGTGCTGCCAGTGCCTCTTGCTGCATCAGATTAAAGCCGACGGCAAACATTCAAGACAATGCTGCATTGTCTGGGAGTCCATGTCAGTCTTAAGGACAACCAACACAATGAATCTTTTCATTCATTGGCAATGGAGAGGAAGATAGGAGAAGACACAGTGGTGTTAATAATGCTACTCTGCCTGGGCTGCTGCCAGCTACAGTGGAAGAAGGTTTCCCTGATGTAACAGGAGATCAAGTTTTACTCTAGCTAACCCACTATAGGAGGTAATTAGCAGCAGGATCAAGGCAACCCCCTCAGATGAGCCATGATGAGCTCAGGTCACTCCAAGAACCAGGCACAGGCACAGTGCCAGTGCACCAGAAAAGCTTGACTAGTAGTGTATTGGTGGATGTACTACTAATGCAACCAGTCATTTTTTTAAAGCCATGCAGTGGGTTGAGCAAAGTGGGCCTGTCCAGTTGTGGTTTTTGCTGTGCTAGTGCATAGCTCTGCAGCTTAAACCCAATGGTTTATTTTAGGGTGAAGTAATTAAATAAATGTTGTGTCATCCCCTCCACAAACTGGACAACTTCCTTTGACCTGCAGAATCATTGCTAAAAGCCTGTGTTTGGAGAACTCTGGAAGGGGGCTGTTAAGATGTTCTGGTGTTGACACATATATAACACAGTGTAAAGAGTATACATTGTTTAATCTGTTGAAGTTTCATTCCATCCTCCCTCAGAGAACAGCTTGGACATGTAAAGGTAGGCTGAGACTACAGAGTCATGGAGTCCAGAGGCCCCAAAGTGGCACACTATTCCCTATGTAGTGCACTTATTTTAACCCGGACTCTTCTCACAACTAATGCACTATAAAGGGAATAGGGGGGCATTCTGGACACTCACTTAAAGTCCAAAAGCCCCCCAAATATCTCCACTTTAGTGCCTGTCATTGTGATTGACTGGGACAATTTGGTGAAATAAATGGGTAGGTCTAGAGGAAATAGATCATTAGGCCTTGTTGCGTGACTAACAGAAACCTGGAAATAGTGTTTCCTCGAGAGAAACTAGGTCCTTCATAATTGCAGCCTAGCTTCTTGCCTTTTGATGAGGGGGACTCGCTGTGCCTACCGCCTCCCATGATTGATGACATCAATCGCGATGGAAGGAGGTTGTCAGTGATTTTACCTTACAGTACTTAAATGGCTAGTTAAAACCACACCGGGCTCGCTCCTTTACTTCTACAATGACATATGGCTTTTACAAAGAACTAGGCCATACCGGTTTCCCATTTTCTTTTGACAACAGAAGTCAATGCTCTCAACCCAATGAGACCTCACTTTCCATGTGACTGTGTGTCTCATTCATGGCTGGCACTATGAGATGGAGAAGGGGACGAGGTCGGATCTCAGTGCTCACTCCTAGCCAAACCTGTAGGAGATGTAGAGGGGGATGAGGGGACAAGGCCAGTCAGGGAGGGCTGAACTGCACTCTCTCTCTCACAGACCGGATATCATGTGATCCTATTTAACCCCAGACACTTGAGAGAGAATGAGCCGGATGCCTCGAGGGTGTGGGACAACAGCCACTAAAAAGCCTTGATTGTGTCCTCTTGCCATCCAAGCCAACGCAGAGAGGAACTCAAACAGGGACCCTGAAAATAAATGAGTGTAGCTACTCTGCCGGCTGCTGGCACTTTAGTCGTCTCTGTGTTTCTCCCCACTTCCCACTTTGCCCCCCCATCTCAAGTACAGGCTCGTTGTAAGAAGAGCAAGGCGCGGCCGACTAGACTAACTCATCACATAGCTGTCTTTTTACAGCTCCCTAAATGGCCATTAAATTCCCACCAATTGAGCTCCATACATGAGTGTACTTCAGCCACCCTCCACAGCTCCCCACGGGCTGGGCTGAAGGAAGGCTGCAAGATCCTGCTAGACACCCAGTATAGTCCCACAGGCTCAAAGTGGTGTCTCTGATTAGTCTAGAATGATAAAGCTAATTTCACTCCATAGCAACCACTCATTGTACAAAATGTCAGGGATATACTTCATGTAGATAAAAGGGAAATAGTGTTGACCTCAATAACGTGTTCCAAAACATACAGCAGGCCTAACAAGTTGGGAATTTGGCATGTTCATTTTCCTTAACAATAATCGAAAGATGAAAATACATTTTAAATTCACTGTAGGGCACTTTGGATTAAATTCAACCATCAACGTTTTCACTGTGTATCTAAACTGTGTGGTTTAAAATCATAGTGGCCTAATATAATCATGTATTTTGACAATCAAAACAAGCACATAATTGTGGGAAATCAGCCTTCTGGAACAAAATGTAATCTATGGAGAGATGAACCAGCTGTAGTTCTCTTAGAAGCATAACAACAATTATTTTGTAAGCACAACCATTTTCTAAACGTAATAACTGAAATACTGACCTTTCTCTATATAACAGAGCAGTTAAAGACATGCTCTGGTACGTTGGTGACTACTAAGTATATTTTTTACCTCCCGCTTTGGGCTGGATGTGTCAATGTGTAGTTCATACATGTATAATCTATGTGCAGATTTACCTCAATTAGCACAAAATCCCTAGTTTGAAAGCAATTGTTTTTCTGAAACCTATGCTGTGCCATTTTCCCTCACGTGGGGGGCAATTCGAGTTTAACCAATGAGCTTCAGCCCCTTGCTATATGAGTGACAGCTAGCATCTGCTGGGCACCCAAAAACTGGATGTTCCGGTTTTCAGGGGAAAGAGAGCCTTCCACTTTTGGACATTAACATGGTGATTTAATCTGTATTAGTTATTCATCTGTAATAGTTATGACTGAAAATAATATATATAATCTGTACCGGACTTGTAACATTTTTAAAATATTTTTTATGTAATCAATGCAAATGTGTATATAAAATCCAATGCTTGTAAAAATGTATTTGTAACAACAGACAGACAGAGAGAAATGATGTGGTGTGCATATATGAACATACAGTGTGTGACATAGTACACAGTTTTCAGGGACCACGTTTGGCTGGTGAGTGCTACTTTCAGAAACTGGCTAAAAAGTATAAAAAAAGTATCAGAGAATCCCTTTAAGTTTAAGAGGGACAGCAATCTAGGAATACCATGCAGCGGTAAATGAAATGCCTTTATTAGTACAGTACAGTGTCTTAGCTCACTGAGGTGAGAGAGTGAGGGAGAAAGAAGAAGACCCTGTTATTTTCTAAACTTTTCAGATCTCTCCATAGGGGGGGGGGGTTATTTTCCTCTTCTCCCTTCTGCACGCTAGACTTCATCGGTATTTGTCTTTCAGAAAAGCCTCCCCTCCCATCCTTTCCAGTATTCGGTTCATTACATTTAACGCAGACTTCCAGAGAAGAAAAGGAGAAGATCAATAAAGTGGGTCTAGCTGTGGAGAGACGTGTGAAAGAGAGAAACGGGGGGAAACGGGGTACGGGGAAACAGAAAAGAGAGAGGCTGGATCTGGCTCGGGAGATGAAAGTGACATCGCCACCATGGGTTTCAGAGCCCAGAGAAGGGAGCCCCAGGCAGGGTCTGAATAAGCTGAATAGCCCCATCATTTCTTTACATCCTTTCACTCTCCCTGGGTCTGACTGCTGGAACTCTTCATTCAGCACAATGGCAAATGCACTAAACCTTTTTTCTTATGCTAATGATCCCTCCAACTGCATGGGCATCATCATATTAAATTAAAAACACACTCACGGTGCATGCACAGAGATACACACCATGCACAGAGATACACACCATGCACAGTGACACACACCATGCGCAACGTAGAAATACACAAGACCAAAAATGCTTTTGGAAAAAGTCAGATTTTTCCTGAAACATTGGTTCTCTCCTACTTTTTCCTTACTCTTAATCATTTCTGTAATTTCACTGTTTTCTTTTCACTTCATTCTCTAGAGAAACTCCTATTGTTCCTTTGTAAAACCCTGCAGTTTTAACATAAAATAACTTTCACATGACTTTTATCACATTTAACATTGAGTTGATGAAAGTCACTGATTAAGGAATCTATCCTATGAAATGACACACAACCCTAAAACCAGTTGTTCTATAACTGATCTGAGACCAAAGCAAGGAAGAAAATGGTGCTCATATTATTAGTTCAGGCGTGAGCCTAGGGATTATTAGCACACACTCTAGATGGGTAAAAGCCAAGCGCAAATATAGGTGTTTTTACCCAGCACAAAAGCATCAAGTGTTTGTTGATTACTCAGGCTACAGTGCAAACAAGCTAACTGAGAATCTTTCAACAATAAGTAAGCTACACAACTCCTACTGACCAGGGACATCCAAGAAGGTGGCCTTAATTATACAGCATGCCAAGCACTTGAAGCATTTATTTTTTAAATCTTTATTTGCAAGTGTTTAAATGAGAGGGACCTTGAAATAGTCTGTACACAGAGTGAAGTGAGAGCACTCCTGAGCACCTACCTTTCACTTTCTTCGACACTATCAATTTGTATCCACTACCTTGAGTTGGCATGTAGTCTATGCAATATGTCTATCAGAATGCACAAAAAAATGATGATTGACAATACAACAATATTTGAAAACACAAACCTTCCAGAGGTTATAGCCTCTCAAAATGAGTCCTTCAATCTCAACCATAAAAAATATGCACAAAATGTATTGCAAAATAAAAGTTATTGTTTACACTGAACTTTGAACAAACTTTTGGGATCATAGATAAAGATGGTAAGTGATCACAATAGCTCTACTACTCTTGAGGCATTTGGAAGTCAGTAGGACTGGCGCTGCAGCTTTCTGATCACATCTCTCCACATTTGGATCAAGTTGCAGGACAGAATTATTTAGATTCCTATGTAAAATAATTTCAAAGTAAATGAGATGTGGAGTTACCCCAAACCCCTTCTGTCCTTGACACGTAATATTAAACTGTGACTGCGGGATAGTGGTTTAAGTTTAAACACATATTACATTCAACATCAAGAGTTGTCAAATAAGAAAATAAGAACAATTGGAATTGTAAAATGTATCCAAATACATTTGCGGTTGTGAAAGCTGTCATCTAGGCTACACCACAACAAAAACTTTTCTTACCTTGAATGATTTATTTAGACCCCGTACTCTTGTTCACTTTGTCCGATGATTCTCCGCAAAGAATCCGGGAACTATAGTACTGAAACTCTACTTTTTCAATCAAAACCGCTTGGACAGGATATGTCCCTTTGAAAAAAGTCCATTGAGGTGCACTTCAAGAAAAGTTTGAAATTCTACTCGAAATTACCGGCACTGCATTCCTCAGATAACTCATTTAATTCGGAGGGGCGCATTTATACTCGCATCTAACTTTTACAATCCATCATCTTCAAGTAGTAAATTTCTCACTCCCTTTTGCGTTTTTTCATATGAAAGCGCATTGCGTGTTTTCGCTGGAAGACTCGATTTTAATCGACAGTTGTTCTAGACATGCGGTGGTGAGATCTTCAGACTGATCTGTTTTCAATCCGATCCCCTCTTTCTCTCCCCCTCTACTCTCACCCCCTCACCTCCTCCCTGCTCCCTGGTGAGTTGGGCCATTTGCTGCTCCAGATGGGCCGGGCTAACTCAATCCAACAGATGAGTTTCGAGAAAAGTTAGATAAAGTTTAATTATTGTTCGATTTCACGGACAGAACGTTTTGTGGGAGGACAGTTTTTGTCAGAGACACTTGGGTTATTCAATTGAGAATACGATATCATTGCAATGTATTAGTATATCACCCACCGAACCCCTCCCCATGAATAATTATTTGGCCTTTACATATTTTTGGTAATTGATATTTCTTTCCCCATCTCCAGTTGTCTTGGCCTGGAATTATAGCAGCAGCAACACTGATTATAAAAATATTTGGAAACAAGCCTTCCATATACCCTACACATTAGGCACTTTCTGCAATTATCAATATATATATATATATATATATATATATATATATATATATATATATATATATAGCAGGCCTTTCTGATAAATTTGTCTGAGCAACATGATGTTGTATGGATAATAGGCAGGGTTGGGTAGGTTACTTTCTAAATATAATCTGTTACTAGCTACTTGTCCAAAATAGTGATCAGTAATGTAATTCTTTGGATTACCCAAACTCAGTAATGTAATCAGATTACATCCAGTTACTTTCAGATTACTTCCTTCCTCAAGAGGCATTAGAAGAAGACAAAAATGTATGTTACCAATTGAACAAAATCATTGCAGGATAAATCAATGTTAAAGTTTACATAGCAGGCCGTATATAGATGTAACATTTTACTTTATGGGTTGGTAATGTAGTCTTATTCTAACCCATTGCTTTCTAATACATATAATAATACAATTAAATTATATCTTTACATTAAAAACCAAAGTATATCAGAATTCCAGTCATTCCGAAAAATGTTATACCCCTTGATCTTCCAGAATAGGATTTATATAAATAATGGAAGTATAGATTAGCGAAATTGATTTACCTGAGCAAAAACCCAAAACCTTTATTTTACTAGGCAAGTCAGTTAAGAAAAAATTCCTATTTACAATGACAGCCTGGGAACAGTGGGTTAACTGCCTGTTCAGGGGCAGAACGGCAGATTTGTACCTTGTCAGCTCGGGGGTTTGAACTTGCAGCCTTCCAGTTACTAGTCCAATGCTCTAACCACTAGGCTACCCTGCTGATAAATAAATGCTGCCCTTATGGCATGGCATGCTTTCAGCACTACTGAAAAGTGCTATTTACATGTGAAAAATTAATGCCATATGCTGCATTTGCTATAGGCCTATTGTTTACCTTTTTGTTGGTGACACTTTGATATCTTGATAATATGCAGCTGTTTAAAGGGCAAATCCACAGATGAAACATTAACAAAATCGTCGGCTCGCCTCTGTTTTGGTAAAAAGTTGAGGGATGGGCCTGGAGAAATGTAATCACTCTGAGATGAATAGACAGAGCTATCGATTCAAGGACTGACCATCCATGATATGATATCAAAATGATTGTTTAAACCATGTTATGAGGCTATACAGCGTTTACATTTACAATGTTTATAAACATTGGAGAAAAACAAGTGTATATTTTGGGTTCTCATGTAGTATGACAGTTGAACTAAGCTCATGAGGCATTTATAAGTTATATTCTTCAAGAATCAATGGATATATAATTTATTAGTCAACAAAAAAAATGGATGTAACAACTACAGATTGCCTCTTTAAGTCTATCAAAAGTGTGCAAGTTTGAGCATGTGTCCATTAGGCATATGGATTTTGTTTTTATCAGCATGAAGTAGATTGAGCAATAAAAGCCCACTTTTATTCCATAGGCTGGGATCCGCACTATTCAGCTGTTGCAAAAATGCATTTTTCACTGGCTGTCCACTGGTTTCAAAAACAATGACTGATAGTCAGTTTAAACTTCTTGAATTCAACCATCTTGAGTTCAAATACACATTTAGATTTGTGAACAGTCATCCACAACAGCCACAATCCGTAAGGTGCAACTAGCGAGCAGCAGTGTGATTCACGTTAATGCTCTATGTAGATGTCTTTAATAAGGGATATCCGTATTGCCGAAGACCACACCACTGCTGTCATCCTTACCTCCAAGCAGTGGTGGAAAAGTACCCAATTTTCATACTTGAGTAAAAGTAAAGACACTTCAAAAGAAAATGACTAATGTAAAAGTCACCCAGTAAAATACTATTTGAGTAAAAGTCTAAAAGTATTTGATTTTAAATGCACTTAAGTATCAAAAGTAAAATAACCAGAGGACACGATTGTCTTGTTTTTTAAATTTACGGATAGCCAGGATCAACACTCAGACATCATTTACAAACGAAGCATTTGTGTTCAGTGAGTCTGCCAGATCAGAGGCAGTAGGGATGAGCAGGGATGTTCTCTTGATAAGCTTGTGAATTAGACCATTTTCATGTCCTACTAAGCATTCAAAATGTAACGAGTACTTTTGTGTGTTAGGGAAAATGTAAGGAGTAAAAGGTACATTCTTTAGGAATGTATTGGAGTAAAAGTAGTCAAAAATATAATTAGTAAAGTAAAGTACAGATACATATCCCTAAAAACTACTTAAGTAGTACTTAAAAGTATTTTTACTTAAGTACTTTACACCACTGCCTCCAAGCGTTTATTCAAGTTAGATCATCTTTGGATGCCGACATACTTGGACTGTAGCCTACAAAAGCATATTCCTGCGCTTTTCCCTCGATCGATCAAACACATTTGGTGTGTCATCACTCGCTCAGGTGGAACAAACTTAATCTTGCACCTTTTTAATGCTGATTTGAATGTCATTGAGAAAACAGAGAAGTGTCAAAGATATTTGTAGTTTTCTGGACTATTTCTCAGATTAAGTCTCATAATTCTCATAAAAATAACATAGAATGGTCATGTCAGCCTTTCCCTATTATCAGACAACTACTCAAAAGCTTAGCACATCTTGGAGTCTAGATTTGACCCCTGCTCAGCAATTCAGCAGATATTGAGCAAAAGTAAACAGCGCCTTCTTGTGGACAACTAGAATACATCAATTGGATTCAATAAAGGTATATTCAGGGCTTATGTGTGTAGGCTATGTGTGTGTGTGTGTGTGTGTGTGTGTGTGTGTGTGTGTGTGTGTGTGTGTGTGTGTGTGTGTGTGTGTGTGTGTGTGTGTGTGTGTGTGTGTGTGTGTGTGTGTGTGTGTGTGTGTATATGAGAGAGAGAGAGATAAAGAAAGAGAGAAGAGAAAACGAGGGAGAGAGATTAATAGCGCTTCGTGAGTATCATGCCTGGCTGGTTAGGGCCCTGTGGTGTGTCCACCTATTGTTACTCTCTGTCTTCGGGCACAGCATGCCTGGATGCCACCTCTCAAAACCAGGCTTTGCACACGAGCCCACTCTGTGCCCCCGCTTGTTTGTATAAAACAGGGTGAACACCAGCGTCAAGCAGTTTGCCTTTCTCCTGTGCCAGCGGGTCCTACAGCCCGTAATTTTAATGGGTATGTTGGGTTTCTGATCTCAGGAACTAAACAGCAGAGAGGCAAGGAAGAAAGGTATAATAGAGCTTCATAGATAATTCACAAAGTATTTATAAGCACTACAGATGCTTCATATAGTCTTCATAAGGACTGCCTAGGTGCTTGGCAAATGAGTGGCATCGGCACACTAACAGCAGTTTCGATAGTGAATGAAATCACTTGTTGCTGATGATGTAGTCACATGATCTCATGCATTCTTTCAGCATTACACAACCCTCATCTCAAGGTGCAGATCTAACCAGAACATAATCAATCAAAAGTGTTTGTGATCATGTATGTTTTGGACTGTGAACTAACTATTGATTGTTTTTCATATTTATTGCATTAGGTGCAAATGTGTTCACACTTTGACATAGTCTTTCCTCATCTAATGAAATCTAAAACAATACATTGCAACATATTTACTGTTCTATTCTGTTGAGTTATTTAATTCCAGAGCAGCAGGGATGCTTCTGGCTACTATAGACTATGTATATTACACTACAAAAGTTACGTAGAAATGACATTTAATGTATTTTGTTGCATTGTTCACAGCATGATTCTTTGTGTTTTCAACTGAGGACCGACAAGATGTGTCTGATTCTTTGAGAGAAGGCATATGTTTGTTATGTCACATCCCTGTCCTGCACACACACACACACACACACACACACACACACACACACACACACACACACACACACACACACACACACACACACACACACACACACACACACACACACACACACACACACACACACACACACACACACACACACACACACACACACACACACACACACACACACACACACACACACACACACACACACGCCTCTGACAAAATTCAAAAGCAGCATTAGTAAACCAGTGATCAAATTGTAAACCAACTCCTTAGTCTTACATGGTGTACTGTATTTGGAATACTTACTCCAGATTAAATTGTTCTGTAGGCATAAACAGAGAATTTTGGAAAAGTACATTCTTATGAAAATCTATCGCCATCTAGTGTTGCCAGCGTGTTTGTCATTACCAGGGTATAGGTATGTTTACAAAAATAAAAACATCTTTTTTTATTTCACCTTTATTCAGCCAGGTAGGCTAGTTGAGAACAAGTTCTCATTTACAACTGTGACCTGGCCAAGATAAAGCAAAGCAGTGCAACACAAACAACACCACAGAGTTACACATGGAATAAACAAACATACAGTCAATAGTACAATACAAAAAGTATATATACAGTGGGTGCAAATGAGGGAGGATAACGGAGGTAAGGCAATAAATAGCCCATAGTGGCGAAATAATTACAATATAGCAATTAAACACTGGAGTGATAGATGTGCAGAAGATGAGTGTACAGGTAGAGATACTGGGGTGCAAAGGAGCAAAATAAATCAAATAGATAACAGTATGGGGATGAGGTAGTTGGAGGGGCTAATGTACATGTGGGCTATGTACATGTGCAGTGATCTATGAGCTTCTCTGGCAGCTGGGGCTTAAAGCTAGTGAGGGAGATATGAGTCTCCAGCTTCAGTGATTTTTGCAGTTCGTTCCAGTCATTGGCAGCAGAGAACTGGAAGGAAAGGCGGCCGAAGAAGGAATAAGCTTTGGGGGTGTCCAGTGAAATATACCTGCTGGAGCAGGTGCTACGGGTGGGTGCTGCTATGGTGAACAGTGAGCTGAGATAAGGCGGGGCTTTACCTAGCAAAGACTTATAGATGACCTGGAGCCAGTGGGCCACGAATATGAAGCGAAGCCAACGAGAGCATACAGGTCGCAATGGTGGGTAGTATATGGGGCTTTGGTGACAAAATGGATGATACTGTGATAGACTGCATCCGATTTGCTGAGTAGAGTGTTGGAGGCTATTTTGTAAATGACATCGCCGAAGTCAAGGATCGGTAGGATAGTCAGTTTTACGAGGGTATGTTTGGCAGCATGAGTGAAGGAGGCTTTGTTGTGAAAAAGGAAGCTGATTTTAGATTTGATTTTGGATTGGAGATGCTTAATGTGAGTCTGGAAGGAGAGTTTACAGTCCAACCAGATACCTAGGTATTTGTAGTTGTCCACATATTCTAAGTCAGAACCGTCCAGAGTAGTGATGCTGGGCGAGCAGGCAGGTGTTTGCCTGATGACTCAATTTCCACTACCTTATCTCTCCAGAAGAAATGCTAGTGGGCATGATGTTTGGCCAAAGCGATGTGGATGTGTAGTCAGGTTATAGGCCTGTGCCAAGCAGCTGATCGTTGGCGTTGTTACGGGTGGGCATCCAGGGCTTCAGCTCCAAATGTTTTTGGTCCAGCCCGAAACCTTTTGATGGTTGAAGAGTTGTGGAATTGTAGGCTGTAAAGAAAAACGCTCACCGGTGTGCTTAAGGACCATGCGGACACCTCACAATCGGAGTGCAGGCTGTTTGACTCTACACCAGGGGAGAACTGCCCCCTTATTGGGAGCTCGTGATGCCACGGAGCTGAGCAGACGTTGACAAACCGAGCTATTCAAATTTATTCTATTATTACCTAAATAACAACATTGAAACAATATTCTAACATCAGCTGATAAATTGTCAAGTACTTACCTTCCCAAAGAGCCATGCTCTTGCGAGCCTGCCGACATGCTGGCTACTCTCCTCCGGGAAATTCATGGTGGTAACAAAGGTCTTTCTCTGAAAATGTACAAGAAATCATCTAAACTCCATTCTTCCATTGATGACCTGAAATCCTCCATGAATGATCTCCTTTTGAGAATGACTGTGCATTAGCACAGTTGAAGATACCATCACTCGACATGACCAGGTTCTGATACAACTGCAGAAGGACAATGCTAACCTCAAAAACAAGGTAGACCAGATGGAGAACCATAACAGACGTAGCAATATCCATGTGGTGGGATTGAAAGAGGACAGCGAGGGCCGTGACCCGGTCAGTTTCTTCGCTCAATGGATCCCTGATGTCCTAGGCATAATCAACTTCACCAAGCCGTTGGAAATCGAACGTGCCCACAGAACATCAGCACTGAAACCCAGGCCAGATGAGCCCCCACAGGCCGTCCTGAACAGGTTCTTCCGTTTTCAGGACAGAGAGAAGATACTGCAACTCGCAAGAGCCAAAGGGGACATCACCATCAATGGCAAGAGGGTCAGCCTTTTCCCGGATATGAGCGCCAGACGTCGCAAACAGTTCAGACCTGCCGCCAAAGCACTGAAGGAAAAGAACATCACCGGCTACCTCATCCACCCTGCGCGGATGAATGTTCCATACAAAGGCCGAAGTCATCTCTTCAACACACCGGGAGAAGTGTTCACTTATCTCAAAGAACTGAACCGCGTCTGAACCAGGATGGTTTCTCTGGGGGATAAGATGCAGTTTTTTGTTTTTTCTTATCCTTGCTGTCCTGGAACTGAACGGCTGATATCTCCTTGGAATTTGGATCCGTTTACCCCGCTATCTGGTCGCTATAATTGATTTGTACATTTTCAACAAACCAATTTTTTCCCCCCGAGGTGAGTTCTATTACATTTACAGGAGGGTATATTTTGTCAATATCCACTGGGCGAAGCAAATTAGTGGGCTTAGGCCCACTGATCCCCCCCCCCCCCATTTATCTTTCTCCTCTCCTGAAAAGAGACTCAAGCAGCCCTTGCTGTGGTCAGTAAATATTCAGCCATAAATGTCTATTCACAACGTTTGTTTTCAACTTAGAGAGCTCGCAGGTTTTAGTTTAAGCCAAGGTTAAGCTAGTAAGAGCAAGATGGAAAGCGAGCAACAACGTATCTGTAACGGCAGATTTCTTCCTCTTCGTCCGAAGAGGAGTAAGGATCGGACCAAGATGTGGCGTGGTAAGTGTTCATGACGATTTTAATAAGAAAACACTGAACACTATGAAATACAAAAACAATAAACGAATACGTGAAATAATCAAACCAAAACAGTACCGTGTGGCGACAAACACACACACGGAAACAAACACCCACAAACCAACAGTGAATCCCAGGCTACCTAAATATGGTTCTCAATCAGGGACAACAATAAACAGCTGCCTCTGATTGAGAACCAGATCAGGCCAAACACAGTAATAGGAAAAACAGAAACACAAACATAGACTGTCCACCCCAACTCATGCCCTGACCATACTAAATAAAGACAAAACAAAGGAAATAAAGGTCAGAACGTGACAGTATCTCTACAAGTGTATTCATGTTTGATTGTTGGGATTGTTGTTTTAGTCCGACAATCGGGGTGGGGTTTCTGTTTTTTTTTCTCTTTTTCTATGTTTATTGTTTTTTCCTTCCTAAAGAGACACATAGGTCACTTCAGTGTTCAAACTAAAGTTGAAACATTTCCTGACTATTTTGTCACAAATATTACCGAAGGTGACTCCCCTTCTTGTTCGGGTGGCGCTCGGCGGTCGTCGTCGCCGGTCTACTAGCTATCGCCGATCCGTTGTTCTGTGTTCGTCTGTTTTGTTGGTTGAGTGTATTTTGTTGTATTTTTGGGTTACACGCTGTCCGGTTATATTTCTGTTCATTTGTGTTTTCACTTTGTACATGTTGTGTTTCGGGACTTCAATTTTGCCTACACATTTTTACCAAAATCAGGCTATTTTGAGAACCGAAAGACGCAGACTTGAAAACTGAACGCTAATTTGGTGAGTATAATCCCTTACAGGTCTTCTGATGGAAGAACAGCAAAGGTAAGGGAATATTTATGTATTAATTTTGGGTTTCTGTCATGTTTGTCATTTATTATCATGTCTTGTCCCTGTGCTCCCCATTCTGTTCGTTTCCCTCTGCTGGTCTTATTGGGTTCTTTCCCTCTTTCTATCCCTCTCTCTCCCCCTCCCCCTCTCACTCTCTCGCTCTCTCTTCTCTCTATCGTTCCGTTCCTGCTCCCAGCTGTTCCTATTCCCCTAATCATCATTTAGTCTTCCCACACCTGTTCCCGATCCTTTCCCCTGATTAGAGTCCCTATTTATTCCTTTGTGTTCCGTTCCTGTCCCGTCGGTTCCTTGTTTAGTATTCACCATGCTGTGATTGCGTTTCGCCCTGTCCTGTCGTGTTTTTGCTGTGATTGTGTATCGCCCTGTCCTGTCGTGTTTTTTGCCTTCATCAGAGGCTGCGTGTGAGCAGGTGTCTCTGTCTACTACGGCCTGCGCCTACCCGAAGCGACCTGCAGTCTGTGGCCGCTTCTCCAGTTATTCCCCTCTACAGACTAGAGGATTTCTGTTATTCCCTGTTTGGACTTAAATAAACTCTGTTTCTGTTAAGTCGCTTTTGGGTCCTCTTTCACCTGCATGACAGTTTCTGTCGACTCCAAGATAGAGGAGGAGTCATTATGCTAATGTGGGAGCGCCGACTCCCTATTATAGCCTAGTAAACGCAAAATGTAATGTTATAAATAAAAGTAACACAGCGTTTGCATTTAGAAGAAGTGTATCTTCCTATACATATGTAAAACATGCATATTTAGTCAAAGTTTATGATGTGTATTCCTTGTTAGCTGACGTTATCTGCCGGAGCTATTTAATTTCTCCTGACATTTTAGTAGCATTTTTTGAACGATGCATCATTGTAAACAGAGATTTATGGATATATATAGCATATTATTGAAAAAGAAATTAATGTACTGTGTAACATGTTATATTACTGTCATCTGATGAAGATTTCAAAAGGTTAGTGAAATGATTTTTCTTTTAATCCTGCGTTTGTTGATTGCATATTTTTTCCTACTTGGCTATGCTAATGAGCTATGTCTGCGGTGGTGGTTTGACATAAATATGTGTTATGTTTTCGCCGTAAAACATTTTTGAAATCTGACTTGCTGGCTAGATAAACAACTTGTTTATCTTTCATTTGAGCTATTTTACTTGTTAATGTGTGGAGGTTAAATATTTTTAGGTATATTTTTGCGCATTGTGCGTTATGGTAATGAGCTTGAGCTGTAGTCACGCTACCCGCACAGGAATATAACTCCCTTAAGTGCCTTTGAACAGGGTATGGTAGTAGGTGTCAGGTGTTCTGGTTTGTGTTTCAAGAACTGAAAAGCTGCTGGGGTTTTCCACCCTCAACAGTTTTCCGTGTATATCAAGAGTGGTCCACCACCCACAGAACATCCAGCCAACTTGACACAACTGTGGGCAGCATTGGAGTCAACATGGGCCAGCATCCGACGAATTGAGGCTGTTCTGAGGGCAAAACGGGGTGCAACATAATATTAGGAGTTGTAATGACTTCATTGTTTCGTATAGAGCACATTTCTGGCAAAACAGAATTCACATTTTCTTCCTTTTTCTGCAATGTTGCAAATGAGCTAGTATACGGAACAACTTTCTACAAAATGTGTACTACCCGGGGTGAAACAGTGACGAACACAACACGTCCACCCCCTTCAACTGGCATAAAAATCTTGAGGACCATTCAACCCATTTTTGTTATACAAAATTCTCCAGACCTGCATGGACGGTTTGACAACGATGTGATTTTGGAGGTTTGGCAACGCAACACTACCCCCAAGCCATCCTAGCGTACTTTGTGCCTCGTCAGATTTTTAGGGTGCATGACGCCCCTGCCTGCAGCTGACAATGCATTGGGCAACTCAGGATACTCACCCCTCTGGCTGCTCAATATTTATGGTCAAGTTGAAAAGCAGTGGTTTGTGTCTCTCAAACTGACCTGAGGAGGGTCACACAATCAAGCATGTGCGCACACACACACACAGTCAGTTTACTAACAGTATCATTACATTTACATTACATTTAAGTCATTTAGCAGACGCTCTTATCCAGAGCGAGTTACAAATTGGTGCATTCACCTTATGACATCCAGTGGAACAGTCACTTTACAATAGTGCATCTAAATCTTAAAGGGGGGGGGTGAGAAGGATTACTTATCCTATCCTAGGTATTCCTTAAAGAGGTGGGGTTTCAGGTGTCTCCGGAAGGTGGTGATTGACTCCGCTGTCCTGGCGTCGTGAGGGAGTTTGTTCCACCATTGGGGGGCCAGAGCAGCGAACAGTTTTGACTGGGCTGAGCGGGAACTGTACTTCCTCAGTGGTAGGGAGGCGAGCAGGCCAGAGGTGGATGAACGCAGTGCCCTTGTTTGGGTGTAGGGCCTGATCAGAGCCTGGAGGTACTGAGGTGCCGTTCCCCTCACAGCTCCGTAGGCAAGCACCATGGTCTTGTAGCGGATGCGAGCTTCAACTGGAAGCCAGTGGAGAGAGTGGAGGAGCGGGGTGACGTGAGAGAACTTGGGAAGGTTGAACACCAGACGGGCTGCGGCGTTCTGGATGAGTTGTAGGGGTTTAATGGCACAGGCAGGGAGCCCAGCCAACAGCGAGTTGCAGTAATCCAGACGGGAGATGACAAGTGCCTGGATTAGGACTTGCGCCGCTTCCTGTGTGAGGCAGGGTCGTACTCTGCGGATGTTGTAGAGCATGAACCTACAGGAACGGGCCACCGCCTTGATGTTAGTTGAGAACGACAGGGTGTTGTCCAGGATCACGCCAAGGTTCTAAGCGCTCTGGGAGGAGGACACAATGGAGTTGTCAACCGTGATGGCGAGATCATGGAACGGGCAGTCCTTCCCCGGGAGGAAGAGCAGCTCCGTCTTGCCGAGGTTCAGCTTGAGGTGGTGATCCGTCATCCACACTGATATGTCTGCCAGACATGCAGAGATGCGATTCGCCACCTGGTCATCAGAAGGGGGAAAGGAGAAGATTAATTGTGTGTCGTCTGCATAGCAATGATAGGAGAGACCATGTGAGGTTATGACAGAGCCAAGTGACTTGGTGTATAGCGAGAATAGGAGAGGGCCTAGAACAGAGCCCTGGGGGACACCAGTGGTTAGAGAGCGTGGTGAGGAGACAGATTCTCGCCACACCACCTGGTAGGAGCGACCTGTCAGGTAGGACGCAATCCAAGCGTGGGCCGCGCCGGAGATGCCCAACTCGGAGAGGGTGGAGAGGAGGATCTGATGGTTCACAGTATAGAAGGCAGCCGATAGGTCTAGAAGGATGAGAGCAGAGGAGAGAGAGTTAGCTTTACCAGTGCGGAGCGCATCCGTGATACAGAGAAGAGCAGTCTCATTTGAATGACTAGTCTTGAAACCTGACTGATTTGGTTCAAGAAGGTCATTCAGAGAGAGATAGCGGGAGAGCTGGCCAAGGACGGCACGTTCAAGAGTTTTGGAGAGAAAAGAAAGAAGGGATACTGGTCTGTAGTTGTTGACATCGGAGGGATCGAGTGTAGGTTTTTTCAGAAGGGGTGCAACTCTCGCTCTCTTGAAGACGGAAGGGACGTAGCCAGCGGTCAGGGATGAGTTGATGAGCGAGGTGAGGTAAGGGAGAAGGTCTCCGGAAATGGTCTGGAGAAGAGAGGAGGGGATAGGGTCAAGCGGGCAGGTTGTTGGGCGGCCGGCCGTCACAAGACGCGAGATTTCATCTGGAGAGAGAGGGAGAAAAGAGGTCAGAGCACAGGGTAGGGCAGTGTGAGCAGAACCAGCGGTGTCGTTTGACTTAGCAAACGAGAATCGGATGTCGTCGACCTTCTTTTCAAAATGGTTGACGAAGTCATCTGCAGAGAGGGAGGAGGGGGGGGAGGGGGAGGAGGATTCAGGAGGGAGGAGAAGGTGGCAAAGAGCTTCCTAGGATTAGAGGCAGATGCTTGGAATTTAGAGTGGTAGAAAGTGGCTTTAGCAGCAGAGACAGAGGAGGAAAATGTAGAGAGGAGGGAGTGAAAGGATGCCAGGTCCGCAGGGAGGCGAGTTTTCCTCCATTTCCGCTCGGCTGCCCGGAGCCCAGCTATCACATAACTGTTCTGTTCCCCCACAACTTCAGGCTTGACCATTCTTAAAACAATGTATCATAAGCATATGCCTCTATCACTTCACCCACAGTTGTAGTAGACCTTGTCGTTCATGATGTTCTTCAGTCTCTTGGGCAGGATGCAGTCAGTAGTTTCCATTAACTTGTCCACTGAATTTTGTTGACAAGTTTGCAGAGAAAATAATATAAAGTTTAGACCTTTCTGGCTCACAAGTCACTACACTTCAGTAGGAAACACACATAAATGTTGCAGTTACTTGCAAACATTTATTGGGGGAGAACTACCGCAATGTAGGCTACAGCTATTTTGCCATTGTTTAACTCACAGTTACTTCCTGGTTTTAACAGCTGTTTTCCAGCACTTGGTCAAATGGTGTTCTTGGCCAGAGGTGCACAGTTATTGTTTGGTGTGACGTCCTTGAGGGAGACCATTTGACCTGCTATTCAATTATGCCTAGGTTTATTATTGTGTTGTTTTTTGGTAAATATGAATACTGAAGGCTTGAATATTTACTGTGTATGGAGATTCCTGTTTATGATGAGGTGTTTATCAATCATAGCCTTAGCCTACCTAATGAAGTAAAAAGAACAGTGCACACCTAATATGGTTGACAAACAAGCGTGCTGTGAGGTGTGCCATGTTGCATTTGTATTTAGCTGTTTAATTATCTTGAAAAGGTCATTCAGCTAACAGTTGTTTGTCATGTCAGTTAACTTTTTGGTGTTGTGTAGGCCTTCATATATTTGTTTATTTTTGAGCCTTTACTCTCTCTAACCTACACGTGGACATCCTGCACTCATATGTACAGTGCATTCGGAAAGGGGGATACCTAGTCAGTTGTACAACTGAATGCATTCAACTAAAATGTGTCAGAGAGGTGTGGGATGCTGCCTTAAATCGACATCCACATCTAACCCAGGGAACAGTGGGTTAACTGCCTTGCTCAGGGGTAGAATGACAGATGTTTACCTTGTCAGCTCAGGGATTCGATCAAGCAACCTTTTGGTTACTGGACACTGCTACCCACCAGGCTATTCAGACCTCTTGACTTTTTCCACAATTTGTTAATTACAGCCTAATTCCAAAATTGATTAAATTGTATTTTTGTCTGACTAGTCTCCCAGTCCCTGCTGCTGAAAAGGGGATGATGCCAGGTTTCCTCCAGACGTGACGCTTGGCATTCAGGCCAAAGAGTTTAATCTTGGTTTCATCAGATCAGAGGATCGTGTGCCTTTTACTGAGGAGTGGCTTCTGTATGTCCACTCTACCATAAAGGCCTGATTGGTGCTGCAAATAGGTGCTGCAAATAGGGTTGTCCTTCTATAAGGTTCTCCCATCATAGAGGAACTCTAGAGCTCTGTCAGAGTGACCATCGGGTGGTCACCTCCCTGACCAAGGTCCCCCTCCCCTGAGTGCTCAGTTTGGCCATACGGCCAGCTCTAGGAAGAGTTGGTGGTTCTAAACTTCTTCTATTTAAGAATGATGGAGGCCACTGTGTTCTTGGGGATCTTCAATGCTGCAGAAATGTTTTGGTACCCTTCCCCAGATCTGTGCCATGACACAATCCTGTCTTGAAGTTCTACGGACAATTCCTTCAACCTCATTGCTTGGTTTTTGCTCTGACATGCACTGTCAACTATGGGACCTTATATAGACATGTGCCTGATTACCAACAATGACGAGACAGCCTACAGAGAGGAGCTGAGGGCCCTGGGAGTGTGGTGCCAGGAAAATAACCTCTCACTCAATATCGGCAAAACAAAGGAGTTGATTGTGGACTTCAGGAAACAGCAACAGCGCCTCTTCAACGGCAGGAGACTGAAGAAATTTGATTTGGAACCTAAAACCCTCACAAACTTTTACTGATGCACAATTGAGAGCATCCTGTCGAGCTCTATCACCGCCTGGTACAGCAACTGCAGGGCTCTCCAGAGTGTGGTGCGGTCTGCCAACACTAGTCACTTTAATAGTGTTTACATATTTTTGCTTTACTCATCTCATATGTATATACTGTATCCTTTTCTACTGTATTTTAGTTTATGCCACTCTGACATTGCTCATCCTAATATTTCTATTTTTTCTTAATTACATTATTTTCCTGTGAAGGGGTCTAAATACTTTCAGAATGCACTGTAAGTAGGGACTAAACCATTCTGCACTTGAATACCATTTTGTTAAAGGAGAAGTTTACCCAAAATCCAGAAACTCCCAAGTGAATTCCATACATTGAAACTAGTTCAGTGGAGTTTGCCCTCACCCCCTCTCACTCCCTTGATTGCAGAACTGAGACAGCTGCAAAAACAGGTCACGGTACTCGTGACAGTGCTGGATGCAGGCCTTGCTCTGCTCCTTTGTCAGTGAAACTATGATTCACAAATCTGCAAACTGTGGCAAAATGCATTGTTTTATTGAAAGCGTATAGCCGAATTAGCTATTTTTGTCAAAACTTCTATCGGTTTGGAATCAGTATTTTATGTATCTGCCACAGCAAAGGAGATGGATAACAACCATGCATGAGTGCTGTCATGGGGGATGTCACAGTTTTATTTGATGGAAAAAGGAGCGAAAGTTGATAGGCCTATTGCATGTAAAGTTAGTTACGCAAAGTGGAAAAAGAGATGGCAGCAAATGAAAGCTGTTGTTCAGTCCCTGGCTGCACTTTATACAGGAAACCAAGGGAAGAAGGCACCAAATTCACACTTCACGTAAATACGATGTACAAACTCCTACAGCCAACCACATTGCTGTGTGTAGCAAGCACTTCAGCGACGATGCATGTGAACACTATATGCAATCTGAAATACTAAAAGATACAGCTGTTGCTAACTGTATTTCCATGCACTTGATCTGGCACAATGCCAAAATACAAAGTTGCATTTGAGTAGAGAAAGAGACAAAGCAAGTGTGCGGAGGAATGTAGCCTAGGCTGATCCTTCAAGGTGTTCGTATTGTGTTATTACCATTGCACCACATCATAGGCCTAGGTGCTCTATAGGTTAGCAAGACGGGTTGAGGAGACAATAGACATTGTGTTATCTGAGTCACTGGCTTACTGGTGCTTTTTCATGCCGTCCCTAGGAGGGGTGCGTCACTTGAGTGGGTTGAGTCACTGATGTGATCTTCCTGTCTGGGTTCCTGCACTGGGTTGTGTCGTGGCGGTGATCTTTGTGGGCTATACTTGGCCTTGTCTCAGGATGGTAAGTTGGTGGTTGAAGGTATCCCTCTAGTGGTGTGGGGGCTGTACTTTGGCAAAGTGGGTGGGGTTAAATCCTTCCTGTTTGGCCCTGTCCGGGGGTATCATCGGATGGGGCCACAGTGTCTCCTGACCCCTCCTGTCTCAGCCTCCAGTATTTATGTTGCAGTAGTTTATGTGTCGGGGGCTAGGGTAAGTTTGTTATATTTGAAGTACTTCTCCTGTCTTGTCTGGTGTCCTGTGTGATTTAAGTATGGTCTCTAATTCTCTCTTTCTTTCTCTCTCTCGGAGGACCTGAGCCCTAGGACCATGCCTCAGGACTACCTGGCATGATGACTCCGTGCTGTCCCCAGTCCACCTGGCCGTGCTGCTGCTCCAGTTTCAACTGTTCTGCCTGTGATTATTATTATTTGACCATGCTGGTTATTTATGAACATTTGAACATCTTGCCCATGTTCTGTTATAATCTCCACCCGGTACAGCCAGAAGAGGACAGGCCACCCCACATAGCCTGGTTCCTCTCTAGGTTCCTTCCTAGGTTTTTGCCTTTCTAGGGAGTTTTTCCTAGCCACTGTGCTTCTACACCTGCATTGCTTCCTGTTTGGGTTTTAGGCTGGGTTTCTGTACAGCACTTTGAGATATCAGCTGATGTATGAAGGGCTATATAAATAAAGTTGATTTGATTTGACCTTACATTACAGAATAGAATATCACAAAAACATTGTGTTAAATGAACATAGGCTACAGTATATAGTGTTTGGGCTAATGTGAAAACATAAACCCACTAACGGTCCCGCTTATGGAGGTTTATGATAAGCGATCATTCAATAAAGTAAAATGTAGGTACTTACTCGTTGCATAACTATCCATTTAGTGCAGCTGGCACTCGCACTTTACCCTGATTGCTCCCATGGGTCGCTCTGGATGAGAGCGTCTGCTAAATGACTAAAATGTCATGTAAATGTTGATTGGCTTCACTGCAGGTGGATTCTAAGTAAATAATAGTCATTAAAAAAACATTCCTCATCTGTTGGCATTGGAGCGCAATTACCACAACTGCACCACCAGTCTGTGTTGATCCTGGGGATGGGTTGGGGCTCTGGCCCAGCTGCTGCTGCAGCCTCAGTTTCTTGAGCGGTGGCTGCCATCTGAAGTTCAATTTTCCTCAATTCTTCATCACAATAAACTACTCTGGCTCAAAATAAGGTTTTATACATTGACGCCTCTTCAGTAGGCTACTTTTCCTCCCCATTCGTGATTCTTTCCTCGTCAGAGAACTACACTTAACAAAAATTTCAACGCATCATGCAAAATGGGAGGGGCATGGATCAGAAAACCAGTCAGTATCTGGTGTGACCACCATTTGCCTCATGCAGTGAGACACATCTCCTTCGCATGGAGTTGATTATGCTGTTGTGGAATGGTGTCCCACTTCGCTTCAATGGCTGTGCGAAGTTGCAGGTTCTTGGCGGGAACTGGAACATAGCATCCCAAACATGCTCAATGGGTGACACGTCTGGTGAGTATGCAGGCCATGGAAGAACTGAGAAACATGCTGAAACATAAGGTGATGACAGCGGATGAATGGTATGAAAATGAATCAGTGACATCAAGCTCCATATAAGGGCATATTCTGACATTTCTACGTAACAGGGTTTTCCCACACTAGAGCGCACAGTTGTTACCCATGGCAAACATTTTAGGTGGAAAAGTACACATTTCCTGACTCAAAACTGATAGTACTTTTGACAAGAATAACTAATTCAAACTTGGGCTTTCAATAAAACGATGGAAGTGTCCACAGTTTGCAGATCTGTGAATCATGCTATCACTGACAACGGACCAGAGCAATGCCTGCATCCAGCAACATCACATGTCACGTGACCCGTTTTGCAGCTGTCTTAGTTCTGCACTCCAGGGAGAGAGAGAGGGGGAGGGCAAACTCAACTGAACTAGTTTCAATGTATGGAATCACTTGGGAGTTTCTGGATTTTGGGTAAACTTCTCCTTTAAGCCTGTCTGCCTTCCTGTCACCTCCTTTGGCTACGGGTCCTCTACCTTACATGAAGCCTTCATATAAACGACGTATAGCCTAACAAAATATTTTATTCCTAAATAATTCTTAAGCAAATATAGACGGTTGTTAATGGTTTCAACAGTCAAAACAAAACAAAAATGTTCATTAACATGTGCATCATTTACTAGACCAACTCACTGGGCACAGATGTCAATTCAACATCTATGGTTCAACATAATTGAATTGAAATGACGTGGAAACAACAATGATTCAACCAGTGTGAGCCCAGTGGGATGGCTCTGAGAAACGGTGACTCACTCTAGCGGGCAGAATTTTTGCATTTTGAGGTTTGATAACCTGCAGATTTTAAGTAAGATCTGAGGCGTAAATGTCTAGACTATGACTAAGCTTTGGGATTCCAGTTAAGTCCTCCGGTCAGTATTGAGCTACAGAATGCCCCAATAAACTAAGTGGAACAGGCCATGTTATCAGGTTTTGTCTCCATTTCCTGGATCTTTGCTGTAAGTGGCAAATCACAACATTTGTTGTGGGAAGAGTTTATATTGTTTGCACACTGCCACCACTTCAAACCTCTGGGAGGGATGGAAGACAGGGAAGGGGGAAGGGTTTTGTCCCCTCAAATGACTCACTAACCACTACATGTCTCTCCCCCTTCTCTTCCCCCTTCAGGTCCATAGACTAGTCCTGTGAACATTGAAGACCCAGCCGGCCAACACTGCAGGTTCGGTACAGTAACAGTAGCAGTCAACCTGCAGCTGTGCCCTAGAGTAATCATGGCATGAAATAAGCTGGACAAGGTAAGGGAGAGGAAACTTCCCTTGCTCTCCCTCTTTCATGGCGGTTCTGAGTCTTTGTGTACCTTTATCCCTCCCAACTCTCCTTTTGACTCTCTCGCTCTTTCTCTCTGACTCACATCCCATTAGTCTTTTATTGCCCTCTGGTATTGTGCTAAACATTTTCTATGGACCATGTAACATACATCCTCTCCACTAATGAAACACTGGGTCTCTCTGAGAGGAGGTAGAAGTCTACAGAACTCGGTGAAGTCTGGCAATGACCCAGTAAAGTGTACCCTGTGTTCCCGTAAAGCATGGCGTCATTAGGAGTTGGGGTTTAAAACCACAGTTTTAGAGCAGTGATGGTAATGATGTTTTACTGCATTGTTGCTATGTTTAGATTTCCACTGATTCACTGTCAACAGAGGTCAACAAGTGTGGGGTGTTGGTAGTACTGGTAACAAACACCAGGGGGCAGCAATGAGCTGTTTGATGCTCATAGTCCAGGGATAATCAACTAGAAACAGCCACTGGCCATTTTTTAAAAAGTGGATAGTAGGGGCCGGATTATAATTACAAACAATTTCTAGTTTGCAATTTGTCCATAACAATCTCAAACAAACAGATAATATTTCACTAAAACATACACATTTCAAGCCTTGCTTACATTTGTATTCGATCACATGTATCTCTCTCTATTAGCGTGGGAATACCTGGGAACAGATTTCTAAAATTAAAATCACTTGGAGCTGTTTTCCTGGTGTTTTTACAGTCTTTAATGTCCAACAATAAGTTGCCAGTTGAGTAACTACCATTGTAATACAAGTAAACTTCTTACTCATTGTTTCCATTAATTGTTGTTTTGATTTACTCTGATCAAACTGACTGATTAACATTTTTGATAAAAATATATCTGATGACACACACACACACACACACACCAGGTTGGGGTCTCACAGTGATTGTGTGTGAAACCTTGGGGTAAGAAGAGCAGGGGAGCAGAGCAGGGCAGAGAGCTGACTGTCACTGCAGGATACCATGTGCGTTATGCACTGGGAGTGCTACTCTCGCCAGTGTCTTCTGTCAGAAAAACTCTGCAAGCCGGATTCACTGTCAACTCTTTAATACAAATGAGGCTTGAAGTATGTGTGCTTTGTAAACTTTGTTACATGTGGTTTGTTGGCAATAACGCACACAGATCTACAAATAAACTAAAGAACACTGGACTGTTCATGAGGGAAAGATATGTAGCTGCAGGTGACCGCTGACTCCGTTGCTGAGCAGGCAGACTCTCTCACTGGCATGATGTCAGAGCCCAGCTCATGACTGAAGGCAGGGAGTTCTTCACTCAAAAATAAATTACCGTGCACCTTGACCGCAGCATTTTCGGGAAACCAAACTACAACTGAACAAATTGCCTGGTGACCCCTTGCCCTGTACCTCCTCCTTCCATTGACAGGTGTATGAGTTACAACCAGTCCTCCCTGCCCTCACTTTACACCCCCTACCTCCTCTTTCTCCTCCTCACTTTGTATGAGAAACCTTTTCCTCTGGTATGAGAGAGAGTCTAAATGTGTGTGTGTGTGTGTGTGTGTGTGTGTGTGTGTGTGTGTGTGTGTGTGTGTGTGTGTGTGTGTGTGTGTGTGTGTGTGTGTCACAGTCCTAACCTTTGACTCTATCTCCCCTCAGGCCCAACATAGAAAGCCCCGAACTACACCATTTTTCATGATTAACTGTAATACCTACCGTACCTGTTCCTCAGTATTTGCATAGGGATCCTTTAGAGGGGCATTCTCTCTTCTTTCAATGCAGCCTTTTATAGGTTTGAAACCAGTTAAGAAAAGGGCACAGTTTAAGAAAATGGAAAGAGACTGTCAGAGAGAGAGAGAATCAGGTTACAACAGCCTATGCCACACTGTCAAAATAAAAAGACTCAAAACGCCATGATTGTGTAATAAAACCATGAAAAGTAGTGCATCTAACCTAAAATCGGGTGTTTGGAGGGTGTTTGAATGTAAACTCAATGGAAATGTTATGACACACAGAAAGGGGTTTAAAACAGAATAGAAGTACTCTGAAACACCCAAAGGTGGTTCTTCAATCTGAATTGTTTTAAGAGTGGTGTGAAAACACTTTTTGGTGGGTACATGTAAAAGGCAGCGTCGAAAACCAAAAACAACTTCATATTTTTTCACTCACAACCACAGCGGCAATGTAAAAAAAAAATCTGGGGTGAATAAAAAAATGAAAATAAAACAGACTTAATAAAAAGTTATGTAAATTGTTTCAATAATTTGACAATTTTATTTGACACAAAAATGTAATAATAAATCAAATTGAATATGTTGCTCAAAATATAAGTATATTTTACGAGGATAACCATAGATAGAGAAAATTGAGTGGTTGAACTCAAGTCTGTTTTTTATCTCCTTGTACTTCTTATCTTGAATGGCTCCGTTTTTAGAGAACCGTGGGTAATTCAACATGTTTAGAATTCATGATTATTTTACACAATTGAAAACCATGAGACAAAATGACATTCAATGATGAAACGACATAATCCCACGTCACCAACAATTAAAGGTAGACTCAGAGTTATGACGTAGGTGCAGAAAGTAAACAGCATAGAGGGTCAATTTTCACAACAGATAAGTGTTAAAGTGCAAGGCTCAACTTCTCCACTGTTTTGGTGCTCTAGCTACCACGACGTGAAGCGAAACCCTACAAATGCGCAGGTGGTCTGTGTGACTGTGAGAGTGTAGTCTTGCATCTTGCTCATCTCAATATCTGTGATGTTGTTTGTGGCAACGCCATTTTGCTGAGTTTACCTTTAATGGTGCAGGTAAACACACTACCCTGCAATACCTGCTGTAAAACTGTTAGATACTGTTGGGGGATTGAAGACTGTGCTCAACAATGCCTGTCAAAATGCGTTAAACTGGCAAATGACCAGAATCATAAATCCATGTTAAACATTAAAGTAGACCAGAAGAAGTGATCTAATTCTGCACTAGACACAATTTGAAACACCATTATAGTGTTTAGAAGCCATAGTGAGGAAACAACACAAAAAGAGAAGGGATCTAATTCTGCACCACACAGGACTCGAAACACCAAAATAGTGTTTAAAACCTTTTCCGTAGTGCTCCCAGTCCCTGGCAAGGTGTTGCACAACACTTGATGAAGTGTTATTACAACACACTATGTGATGTTTCAAAACGTATCAGGATGATGTGTTTCAACACTCCAGAGAAGTTAAGGTTTGGTCTCCTTCACGTTGATGGCAGCTCAGTTACCAGTAGTTTTGGTGTTACAAAGCACTTCATTTTAACAGTGTACATCCCATTCCTCCTGCATCCTGCTCACATCTACGTTTATTTACCTGGATTGGTCTCTGAGAAAGTCTACACCAGTTGTTTACGAGGCATATCTGACAAATAAAACGTTTTATTTATTTGATCGTCAATTTGACTAAAATATGTATGCTGTTCATAACTGGGCGACAGGTCTATATGGATATAACAGTGAAATGTTTACTTACGGGCCCTTCCCAACAATGCAGAGAGAAAAATAGAAAAAAATGTAAGAAAAATAAAAACAAGATAATAAATACACAATGAGTAACAACAACTTGGCTATATAAACAAGGTACCAGTGCCGAGGCGATGTGCAGGGGTATGAGGTAATCGAGGTAGATCTGTACATATACAGTGCCTTCGGAAAGTGTCACAACCCTGGGCTTTTTCCACATTTTGTTGTGTTACAGCTTGAATTTAAAATGGATTAAATTGAGATTGTCACTGGCCTAAACACAATACTCCATGCTGTCAAAGTGTAATTATGTTTGTAGAAATGATTACAAATGAATTTTGTAACTGAAAAGCTGACATGTCTTGAGTCAATAAGTATTCAACCCCTTTGTACTGGCAAGAATAAATATGTTCAGGAGTAAAAATGCACTTAACAAGTGGACTCTGTGTGCAATAGTAGTGTTTAACATGATTTTTGAATAACTACCTCATCTCTGTACCACACACATACAATTATCCATAAAGTCCCCGAGTCAAGCAGTGAATTTCAAACACAGAATCAACCACAAATACCAAGGAGGTTTTCCAATACCTGATAAAGCAGGGCACCTTGTAACTGCGTTCGTCTGTTGAAGAAAGAGAGTCGGACCGAAATGCAGCGTGTAGGTTACTCATGACTTTAATGAAAGAATCGCGGTACATGAAATAACTGAAACTAAATACAAAAACAACAGAACGGAACGTGAAACTAATTACAGCCTATCTGGTGAATACTACACAAAGATGGGAACAAACACCCACGAAATACAAAGCGAAACTATGGCTCCCTAAATACGGTTCCCAATCAGAGACAACAAAAAGCACCTGACTCTAATTGAGAATCGCCTCAGGCAGCCAAGCCTGTACCACACCCCTAATCAGCCGCGATCCCAAATAATACAAACCCCAATACGAAACACAACATATAAACCCATGTCACACCCTGGCCAACCCAAACATATAACAAAAAACACAAAATACAATGACCAAGGCGTGACACACCTATTGATAGCTGGGTAAAAAAAGAAGCAGACATTGAATAACCCTTTGAGCATGGTGAAGTTATTCAATACACCCAGTCACTACAAAGATACACTCATCCTTCCACCCGGAGAAGAAGAAAACAGGGACTTCACCATGTGGCCAATGGTGACTGTAGCCCTCTCATGCAGTCAAATGACCTCGTGGCCTCATGGGTGGAATGTTATTCATACCTTTTTCATCATTTCAGAATGAATCAACATTATAAAAATCCAGTGTTTCAATGTCAAGTTTTTGTTATATTTCAGTCTTCTGTGATGTATTTAAAGTTTCATATTGGGATGCAAACTCAAAATGTCATTCATTTCAACTCTATATCAAATCAAATCAAACTGTATTTGTCACATGCACTGAATGCAACAAGTGTAGACCTTACCGTGAAATGTTTACTTACGAGCCCTTAACCAACAGTGCAGTTCAAGAAGAGTTAAGAAAATATTGACCAAATAAACTAGAGTAAAAATAATAAAAAGTAACAATAAAATAACAATAATGATGCTATATACAGGGGGTACTGGTACTGAGTCAGTGTGCAGGGGTACAGGTTAGTAATGAAGCTATATACAGGGGGTACTGGTACTGAGTCAGTGTGCAGGGGTACAGGTTAGTAATGAAGCTATATACAGGGGGTACTGGTACTGAGTCAGTGTGCAGGGGTACAGGTTAGTTGAGGTAATTTGTACATGTAGGTAGAGGTGAAGTGACTATGCATAGATAATAAACAGTGAGTAGCAGCAGTGTACAAAATAAATGGATGTGGGGTGGGGTGTCAATGTAAATAGTCCGGTGGCCATTTGATGAATTGTTCAGCAGTCTTATGGCTTGTGGGTAGAAGCTGTTAAGGAGCCTTTTGGTCCTAGACTTGGTGCTCCGGTACCACTTGCCGTGTGAAAGCAGAGAAAACAGTCTATGACTTGGGTGACTGGAGACTGACAATTTTATGGGCTTTCCTCTGACACTGCCTAGTATATAGGTCCTGAATGGCAGGAAGCTTGGCCCCAGTGATGTACTGGGCTGTACGTATTACCTTCTGTAGCACCTTACTGTCAGATGCCGAGCAGTTGCCATACCAGGCGGTGATGCAACCGGTCAGGATGCTCTCGATGGTGCAGCTGTAGATTTTTTTGAGGATCTGGGGACCCATTCCAAGTCTTTTCAGTCTCATGAGGGGAAAAGGTTTTGTTGTGCCCTCTTCACGACTGTCTTGGTATGTTTGGACCATGATAGTTCATTGGTGATGTGGACACCAAGAGCTTGAAACTCTCGACCCACTCCACTATAGCCTGTCAATATTAATGGGCCCCAGTGGGCCCCAGTGTTGAGGATCAGCATGCAGATATGTTGTTGCCTACCCTTACTATCCGGCCTGTCAAGAAGTCCAGGATCCAGTTGCAGAGGTAGGTGTTTAGTCCCAGGGTCCTTAGCTTAGTGATGAGCTTCGTGGGCACTATGTTGTTGAACCATGAGCTGTAGTCAATGAACAGCATTTTCTCATAGGTGTTCCTTTTGTCCACGTGGGAAAGGGCAGTGTGGAGTGCGATTGAGATTGCGTCCTCTGTGGATCTGTTGGTGCGGTTGGAGTGGGTCAAATTGGAGTGGGTCTAGGGTATCCTGTTGATGTATATCTGACATGGTACAGTTGTCCTCTTTTTGTGAGCCCATAAATATGTGTGTGAGGTGTACACTTTTGTTTTAAAGTAGATTTGTTTAAGACTACAAAAAAACACTGTGTGACCCTAATTTAGCCTACTGCAGTAAAAGGTTAAAACAGTTACAGAGTTGAAAGGCAGTGATAGTGGAAAATTTGATCAACAACATTGTAGTTACTCCACAATACTAACCTCAATGTCACAGTGAAAAGAAGGAAGCCTGTACAGAATAAAATGTTCCAAAACACGTTTGCACTAAAGTAAATAACTGAGTACCAAGTAAATCACTGAGTACCACTCTTCATATTTTCAAGCATGGTGGTGGCTGCATCATGTTATGGGTATGTTTGTCATCGGCAAGAACTATGCAGTTTTTTGGGGATCAAAAGAAATGGAATAGAGCTAAGCACAGGCAAAATCTATGAGGAAAACCTGGTTTAGTGTGCTTTCCAACAGACAAACAAATTCACCTTTCAGCAGGACAATAACCTAAAACAGAAGGCCATATATACATTGGAATTGCTTAACAAGATGACATTGGGCCTCCCGAGTTGCGCAGCAGTCTAAAGCACTGCATCACGGTGCTGGAGTCATCACTACAGACCCGGGTTTGATCCCAGGCTGTGTCACAGCAATGGGACAAGAATGTAACTATATTAAGAAAAATAGTTAAAAAAGACAACATTGAATGTTCCTGAGTGGCCTAGTTACAGCTTTGTGTGTGGATGGGTGACAAAAATACAAAATTATTTTGCCTCATTGTAAAATCTGTAGAATAGCATGATTAGATATAAAACTGCAATTGTTTCTCTCTGCCCCATAGCAATACATGTAGAACTCCCCAGATAATGTAGCATATGAACAGGTCATAAGCCAGGCTTTCCCCAAACTCGGGACCCCAAGAGGTGCACGCTTAGTTGTTTAACCTAGCACTACACAGCTGATTCAAATAATCATCAAGCTTTGATCACTTGAATCAGCTGTGTAGTGTTAAGGCAAAAACCAAACCGTGCACCCCTTGGGGTACGAGGATCGAATTGGAGAAAAGCTGTCATAAATATAAATTACAGGAAATTAGCTTTAAAACAGCATTATTTTCTCTTAGCCTCATGGCAAAATGTCTAAAATAGCATGAGATTAGCTATAAAACTGCTAATTATTCTCTAGCCGCATGGAAAAATATGTACAATTATAGGAAGTTAGCTGTTTCCCCTTGCACAGACTTTACGGGGGCCCCGCGGAACTACTGTATGCCACTGATGTTCTCCCTATATCCTTAGTGGTCACATGAACAAATGAGTCGAGATGCACGCACACGCACACACACACACGAGACAAGGAGATAGATAGACAAACATCTTTATCTACGGCTGTTTGAAAAGGACATCAAGTTCCCTTTTCAGAATTCTAATTTTACAGTGACAATGGGCAGACTTTCCCGATATTACCTACCACAGAAAAATACCCTTTAGGCTCAATTAGTGCATGTATCCTGTTGTTTTCAAACTGGATATCTGTTTGAAATTATCTTCTTTAAACCACTTAAACACATTAAGACAATTCATGTAAACAGCCGACAACCTCAGGGCATGGGCTTCTCATAAAGTCACAAAAGTAAAGTTACCTTTTGAATGTCATTTACTGTAAATACCCAAATAATATTCTGTATTTGTTGTGCAAGGAGCAAAAAGTCAAGAATCTACTTGGATAACAAACTTTGGATATTTAAAAAAAGTATATTTCCAAACCAAATGATTCTCTCTCAATAACATGCATTGGCTCACACTAGAGTTGTTACTTTGTTGTCCTTCTTGAAAAGTCTGAATATTAGTTTGTTGTATTTCAAAACCATTCAAGTTTCTCACTTTAGCTCACACCATAATGTCACTGTGTCACTGTTTACATGTATTGATCCCCCATTCATTGTCCTATGCCATTTGGCCTAAATAAATTGTTGGACATAAAACACTAAAAACTCCAGCAAATCAGCTCCAAGTAATTTTAATTTTGGAAATATCTTCCAAAGTATTCCCATAATAGAGAGATATATGTGATCGTATATAAATGTAAGCAAGGTTTGAAATAATTAGTCAAATATGCAGTACCAGTCAAAAGTTTGGCATTCTTTCAACCAGCTTTTCCAACAGTCTTGAAGGATTTCCCATGTATATGTTGGGCACTTATTGGCTGCTTTTCCTTCACTCTGCGGTCCAACTCATCCCAAACCGTCTCATTTGGGTTGAGGTCGGGTGATTTGTGGATGCCTGTGCCATTAAACCCCTACAACTCATCCAGAACGCCGCAGCCCGTCTAGTGTTCAACCTTCCCAAGTTCTCTCACGTCACCCCGCTCCTCCGCTCTCTCCACTGGCTTCCAGTTGAAGCTCGCATCCGCTACAAGACCATGGTGCTTGCCTACGGAGCTGTGAGGGGAACGGCACCTCAGTACCTCCAGGCTCTGATCAGGCCCTACACCCAAATAAGGGCACTGCGTTCATCCACCTCTGGCCTGCTCGCCTCCCTACCACTGAGGAAGTACAGTTCCCGCTCAGCCCAGTCAAAACTGTTCGCTGCTCTGGCTCCCCAATGGTGGAACAAACTCCCTCACGACGCCAGGACAGCGGAGTCAATCACCACCTTCCGGAGACACCTGAAACCCCACCTCTTTAAGGAATACCTAGGATAGGATAAAGTAATCCTTCTCACCCCCCCCCTCCTTAAAATATGTAGATGCACTATTGTAAAGTGGCTGTTCCACTGGATGTCATAAGGTGAATGCACCAATTTGTAAGTCGCTCTGGATAAGAGCGTCTGCTAAATGACTTAAATGTAAATGTAAATCTGATGCAGAACCCCATCACTCTCCTTCTTTGTTAAATAGCTATTACACAGCCTGGAGGTGTGTTGGATCATTGTTCTGTTGAAAAACAAATGATAGTCCCACTAAGTGCAAATCAGATGGGATGGTGTATTGCTGCATAATGCTGTGGTAGCCATGCTGGTTAAGTGTGTCTTGAATTCTAAATATATCACCAACACTGTCACCAGCAAAGCATCCCCACACCATCACACCTCCTCCTCCCCTTTCCACCTCTACTTTGCATCTCACAAAGACAAAGTGGTTAGAACCAAAAATCTCAAAATTGGACTCATCAGACCAAATGACAGATTTCCACCAGTCTTGTGTTTCTAGTGGTTTCTATGCAGCAATTCGACCACGAAGGCCTGATTCACTCAGTCTCCTCTGAACAGTTGATGTTGACATGTGTCTGTTACTCTGTGAAGCATTTATTTGGGCTGCAATCTGAGGTGCATTTAACTCTACTGAACATATCCTCTGCAGCAGAGGTAACTCTGGGTCTTCCGTTCCTTTGGTGGTCCTCATGAGAGCTAGTTTCATCATAGCACTTGATGGTTTTTCTGGATTGACTGACCTTCATGTCTTTAAGTAAAAATGGACTGTTGTTTATCTTTGCTTATTTGAGTTGTTCTTGCCAAAATATGGACTTGGTCACAAATGAACTTTTAACAAGGCACACCAGTTAGTTGAAATGCATTCCAGGTGACTTCCTCATGAAGGTGGTTGAGAGAATGCCAAGAATGTGCAAAGCTGTCATCAAGGCAAAGGGTGTCTACTTTGAAGAATCTAAAATATATTTTGATTTGTTTAACACTTTTTTGGTTACTACATGATTCCATATATGCTATTTGATGTCCTCACTATTATTCTACAATGTAGAAAATAGTAAAAATAAAGAAAAACCCTTGAATGAGTAGGTGTGTCCAAGCTTTTGACTGGTACTGTATTTGTTTAGGCTTCTTGCTGTCCATTTTCAGTCAACAAATTATTTGGAATTATGTTCCGGCAACCAGACCATCTGTTAAAAAACAAATTGGCCTTAGGCTGAATCTAGTTGATGATCTCTCTCTCTTTCTCTCTCTCATGCCTTCAGTAAGGCTGTGCAGGAGGTGCGGTTATGTCATGATGTTATGCGATGGACCATATTTTGGGCCCTGCAGCGTGAGCCTGTGTCTGCAGAAATGTGAGTTGATGGGCATGTGTTGGAGCCACACTCCTAGCTGCTGATGCCGAGATAAAGAGCAGCGACTTTGTGCGTCACTCTCTTGTCATGGAGCTTTGAATACTATCTGCTGTCTTTCAAGCAGACCCAAACACTGGGGAGAGCTAGAGGAACCCCTGGGAGGGCTCCATCTAGATGGCCAGCCCAGGCAGATACTGATACACATCTCTAGCTGGTCTATGTGTATGTAGGGAGAGGAGAGGAAACTCTTCCCTTGCTCTACCTCTTTCATGATGGTTCTGAGACTCAGTGTAAGTCTTTGCATACCTTTATCCCTCCCAACTATCCTTTGTACACAGACTCTCTCTCTCTCTCTCGCTCTCTTTCTCTGTGTGTCTTTGGGTGAGGCTCCAGAGTTGAAAGCAATGCCTGGAGGAGATTTAGATTCAGACACTCCCCTGTCTGTACTGCTGGCTCTCTCTTTACTCTTCTGCCAAAGTTAAGAAGTGCAATACATTTTTATTCCTTTTTTCAGTTGGTCATTGTTTTCTCTGTCTGTAGATACCTTAATACATGGCTGACTCTGAGTCAGTTGAAAACAACACTATGCAGACCTTGGAGATCAAGGCATTTCCCCTTTGACATGCCTGGCTCTCCCCCTCACTCCCTCTCCTACGCCTTTCATTACATTAGCCTGCGATACTACACAGCAGGCGGGATAGCCTACCTGTCTGTTTTTCCTATATGGCCAAACGTCTTGGAAGCCTTCGTCTGAGACAGATGAGGAAATGAGACTGACTAGGTCTCTTGTAATTTCTTCTTCAGAGAGCCCCGGTGTATCCTGTTGTAGTGATTCTCTCAGATATGATCCAGTTGTGATATCTTAGAACCCACCTACCACCTCCTTTAGCTTAAGACCCCTCAGTCAGTTAGTGCCATAAAGGGTAGACTTGATATTACAGGGGGTCATATATGCCATATCTGAGAGCTATGAGTCCTCATGGGAGTATGTCACACACACACGCACTGACACACATACACGTGTCCACGCACACACGTGCGTACATGTACACACATACACACACACGCACACATACCCTGGTTCAGATCTGAAAGCTATGATTCCTCATGGGGGTGTCTGAACAGAGAGAATGTCAGAGGTCAGCGAGTCCCTCATCTTCTTCTCTCTGTCTTTTGTTGTGATCTCTTCCAACAGCTTTAGTGATTAACCAAAGGTACTTTGATGTCGCTTTACACACGATTTTGGAAAGACTGTCATCTGTCTTCTCAGACAAGTGAGGTTGGATGAAAGAGAATCAGCCACTATGCTGTTGACAGTCTCAGCTTCCAGTGTTGGGGAATCTACTCTGAAAATATAGTTTACCAAGCTACCAATTACTTCATACTGGAAGAAGTTAAGCTACACTAAAGTTACCCTTAAGAAATATATATTTTACTAAACTAAAGTACTTTAAAAAAGTAGTTCACTTCATCCAAACTACTAAAATTATCATATGTAAATCTGAAATATCATAGACCTCAAATTGCAAAAAACAGGTCACTTTTAGCTAATTAAACAAAAAACAATAATGTTTCAAGTGATATTAGGCAGGACTGATGTGCAAAAATGTTTGGGTGTAGTTAGTTAGCTCCACCACTACACAGCTTGACCATATTTTACGTATTTCTGAGCACCTCCAAGACGTATGGTACCTACTAATGGTCTAGTTACTTTAGACAGAAATTAAAGTAGGGAGGTTGGTCTGGGAGGATGGTTGGGTGTAATGCCTGCCAGTCTAGCAATACAAAGGTTGCAGGTTACACGTTCGAGTCACGTCGGGGACAACGGTAGCATTTTACCTAACCCTTCCCTTAACCCTTATTCTAAACTTAACCCAAAAACACCTAACCTGCTACGTAAATTCACCTAACCTTTGTTGTTTTAGTTCCTCTAACCTTTCATGTAAATGATCCTAAACTTTGTCGTTAGTTCACCCTACCATCAACGTCAATTTACCTTGTAATTCTCTTTTGTTGTTACAACGCAACAAGCAACCTGATGTATAATGCTATCCGTCCTAAAAGCAGTATTATAAGTTACTTTATCCAATTCATATGCTATTGCATGACCGGGTAAGAAGTAAGATATTATACGACCTCTATTCCATTCATAATGTAACCTAATAATGTAACGTAATGTAAGATATCATTCAAATTTACATATAGAATACTACGAATTGCCAAGAAACTTCGTTGCGCTACATGGCAAAAAACTACTGAAAACACTACCTAGATTTTAATTTAGTTACAGTGCCTTCGGAAAGTATTCAGACCCCTTGAGTTTTTCCACATTTTGTTATGTTACAGCCTTATTTTAAAATGTACTAAATTGTTTTTTTCCCCTCATCAATCTACACACAATACACCATAATGACAAAGCAAAAATAGGTGTTTAGAAATGTTGGCAAATTTATTACAAATAAAAAACTGAAAACAGCTCTGGTGGACGTTCCTACAGTCAACATATTTTAGAGTGAAAGTTAATTGTCCAGCATAAGGTGCACATGTGTAATGATCATGATGTTTAATCAGCTTCATGATATACCACACCTGTCAGGTGGACAGATTATCTTGGCAAAGGAGAAATGCTCACTAACAGAGATGTAAACAAATTTGTGCACAAAATTTGAGAGAAATAATATTTTTGTGCATATGGAACATTTCTGGGATCTTTTACTTTAGCTGATGAAACATGGGAACAACATTTTGCGTTTACATGTAGCAGTTCTATTTTTGTTCAGTATAAATTGCACTCTATTCCCTGTAGTGTACTATATTTTACCACAGCTCTATGGACCTTGGAATAGAAGATTTATACTGTTGACCAAGCTACCCAGATACAGTAGCTGGCCTACATTCTAATATGACTCCTATCTTAATTAATGACAGTAAATCCCATTATAGCGGTACCAGAGTCTTGACAGACTGCATGATCTCTCTACTCTTCACAGCCTCCAAGCTGTGACTCCATGACGACAAATAACCTCCTTAGTATCTAATAGCAACATCTGTGTGTGTGTGTGTTAGCGCGTGTCTGTCCATGCATGTGTGACTGCGCATCACTCACTCAAACAGCAGTTCTACCGTCAACCAAAGCTTAATCCCACAAAAATAAAAATCACTGCTATAATCTGTGCAGAATATTAACCGGCTGCTGGCCAGACAGAGATTGGTAATCTTCCTAAAAAATACTATGAATGACTGCTAAGCTGTTTCATATTCTGGTATTTATGTATGTACTCCCTGTTTGTTTATTTACTGGATTTTGTTGCACTTTCATTTTTCTGCTTTCCAGGACCTTGTTTTTGAGCAAAGCTGATTGATTTGTATTTGGGAAAGTCTGGTTTATGAGGAAGACAATGTTCCAGATGGGAACACGTGGATTAAATAGAACATGTTTGTTCCTCCAAACTGAGGGCAATGGGGCTGTCCTTATGATGAGCACAAACAATCATCTCAACTATAAAAGTACACCAAAAAAGTACACAACCATACTCATTTTAGAGTACTCTAAAAATGGTACTCATGCCGGCAGCATATCACCCTGCATCTCACTGCTGGCTTGCTTCTGAAGCTACGGCCGGTTCCTGGATGGGACAATAGATGCTGCTGAAAGTGATGTTGGAGGTCCTCTAGTCTAAGGAGATCCCAATGTTCCTGAGCAGCAAAGGGGACATTGCCCTGAAAAGGGTGCTATCTTTCTGATGGGATGTAAGAATGGGTGTCCAGACATTCTGTGGTTACTAAAGATCCCATTGCACTTATCGTAAGAAGATCACATTGCAATTAACCCCTGGCTAAACTCACAATCTCCAGCTTCCAATTGCATCTTTCATTTCCTCTCCTCTCCCCTGTAACTCTTCCCGAGGTCGTTGAAATAAGAGAGAATATGTTCTCAGTCAACTTACCTAGTAAAATATGGGTAAATAAATAAATTCGGTGCTGGTAGTTTTAATGTAACATTTTATAGCCAATATTCTACGAGGAGCCAGGCCATCTCAAGCACTGACAACACATGGTGATGTAGGCTACAGATGCAGTCAGGTCAAAATATCTCACAACATAACAAGTAGGCCTAAAGTATTTATATTCTGTACATGCTTCTGATTTTGCTATTCATCACCATGCTTTGTTTGATTGATAGCTGAAAACAGACTGAAGGGGTACCCCTGGCCCTCGATTATTATCCAGATGCCTTTAGGGCGTTTGCATTGCAGAATACTAAATATAACCACTTTATTTGCAGAAGGGGACTGAAGAGAGAGATCTGGCCAGCTGCCAGAGGTGGGCTCTTATTGCAATGTTGTCATAGCTCCATCTTAACCTGCCGTCTATTGGCCCTGTTATCGATAGTGGGATAGAGCTACAGTGTTTCTCAGTATTTCTGAGTGTTTTTTAGTGTTTCTCATCTACAACAGGGAGGTCAATTAAAATGTAGCCTTGGGCAGTTTGACTTCTTTTGACTTCTCTGTCCCCGAGAGGTTCTAATGTTCTACGTATTACATACACAGATTAAGATCATTGTGAGGGGTGTTCTCCAGTGGTTTTGCATGGGAATTGGGCTTCCTGGGAAAATGTTGGCAGAGGTTGCAACAGTAACCAAGGGGCATGGCTCAACGAATGGTCAATTATGTTCCAATAACTGTGTGTTCTCTCTCTACTCTGTTCCAATGGTAGAAGAGGCCAAAAGGTCTTCCCTGCAGAGAACCAGCGCCCAGTTTATATCTCCCATAATGTGATTTGGCCACTCATCCCATTGTGTTCCCCTGTCGTATCGATAACATGTGAACTATAAAGGTATTGTCCCAGGTTTAAATCATGACACGCTGCATATTTCTGATTTCTATAACTCCGCAACTCCTCCGAGAGATATGTCATGCTAGTGTGTGTTACCTCCCTGAGGACATTGGGGTATCACTACACCAACACTAGGCTGAGTCGACACAGCAGTTTCTGTTCTATCCACAAAACAGTTAATGCGTTTCAAATGGAACCCTATTCCCTATATAGTGCACTACTTTTGACCAGAACCTTATGGGCCTTTATGGGCTCTGGTCAACAGTAGTGCACTATATAGGGAATAGGGTGCCATTTGGGGCACACACAGTGTTATGCCAACAGTGTTATACAATGTAGGCTTATGTTCTTGACATCTATCTTTCATTGCAGGAGAGGAGGAGCCTGAAACTGTACCCTCTATGAATGGAGTCGGTCACTTCCCAGCTAGCACATAACATTCGGAGAACCATATGTTTCTTAGAGTAGGGTTTCTTGAACTATGGGTCAGGATCCAAAGCGGGCCCTGGGCATGTGAGAGGTGCGTCGTCAGTTATGAGAATACATCTATAATCAACACTATTTCTTCGTAAATTGGGTCGTTGTATGATGGTCAAGTTCTCATTTGGGTCTCGAGCTGAAAAGGTTTAAGAACCCCTGTCTTGGTGCTTGGTGAGAGAGTGGTTGTTCTATGGTTATTTTGCATACAACCTTCCCACAACCTTCTGGGAGAGTTGCTTGGATTTGGAACATTCTCAGCACATTTAAGAAACTTTAAAAAAGCATTTATTTTCTTGGTATTTCATTACTCGAACAGAACATTTTCTAAAAGTTCAAAAATGGTTACATTTAATAAACATTTTGGTTATGTTCTAGGAATGTTCTCCAACTAGTTTGACATTGGGAATGTTCTCAAATAGTTCAGAGAATGTTAAGAAAACACTATCTTCTATGGGAATTTCCGTACATCAGCATAGTTTCCTACAGTTTTCATCATAGTTCTATTTAAAGTCATGTTCTCAAATTGTTCCGAGAACATTAAGAAAACGTTCCAACATTCCAATTAGTGGCCACACCTGATCTTAATGACTGCTTGTTTTCTTTTAAATGGGATCTGTTTGAATAGACTTGGCTTGCTAGCTCCATCTCAGGGGCACAGTGGACTAATTCCATGGATGAAAAACAGAAGACTCTGATGAGTGTCAATCATTTTTTGTATGTGTTTCCATGATTAATGCCTAAGGAAATACATTTCCATGTGTTAAAGGAACACTTTCAAGGAACCAGAGTAAAACGTTCTCAGAACCTTTCTGCAAAATGTTCCCTTCTATTCTCAGAACATTAAAAAATGTTTTCTGTTTTATCGGTCAGGAAACGTATAGCTTCATTTCCACAACCAATGTGAAACCAAAAACATAAATTCCCACAACTTCCAAGGAACCAAATGTACTAGTTGGGTTGTATTTCATTCAGCTTCATATTGGATACACTCATCTCTTTACAAAGTTCTTGTAATTGGAAACTTCACCAAACCCTTATTACCTAGAAAGCAATACATCTCCATTGTTGTGTAGAATGTTGGGCAGTAATACTCCCTTATCCCTTCAGACCCAACCCTCCTGACTCTTCATAACTCCATAGGACAACTGGTCAGGCCAGGTAGGGTGTGTGTCCCAAATGTCACCCTATTGACCCTGGCCAAAAGTATTTCACTATGTAGAGAGACATTTTGGATGCAGCCTTGGCCAGTCTAGGAAAGCAGTGTACCTCAGCTCCTGGAGCTGCCAGCTAACCCACGCTAGCAGATACAATTAAGATCCTCAGAAGAGATTAGCCGAGGTGAATCCCCACCGGCAGTCTCCTAATACTTATTAAGTATTCAACTTGTGCACACCTCACACTCTGCCAGTGGTTACAGCATTGTACTGTAGCCTAACTCATGTGTCCACCTTGGCCGTTCGTATGAGCGAGATATGGGACAGGCTGGGGTGAAGGCAGAGCTGTGGACAGATGCATCAGTCACATACAGTGCATTCGGAAAGTATTCAGACCGCTTGACTTTTCCACATTTTGTTACGTTACAGTCATATTTCAAAATGGATTAAATCTACACACAATAGCCCATAATGACAAATAGAAAACAGGTTCTTAGAATTCTCTTTGCAAATGTATTAAAAATAAAAAACTGAAATACCTTATTTACATAAGTATTCAGACCCTTTGCTATGCGACTCGAAATTGAGCTCAGGTACATCGTGTTTCCATTGATCATCATTGAGATGTTTCTACAACTTGATTAGATTCCACCTGTGGAATGATTTGGAAAGGCATACAACAGTCTATATAAGGTCCCACAGTTGACAGTGGATGTCAGAGCAAAACCCAAGCTATGAGGTCGAAGGAATTGTCCATAGAGCTCCGAGACAGATTTGGGGAAGGGTAACAAAAATATTCTGCAGCATTGAAGGTCCCCAAGAACACAGTGACCTCCATCATTCTTAAAATGGAACACGTTTGGAACCACCAAGACTCTTCCTAGAACTTAGCAATCAGGGGGGGGGGTGACCAACAACTCTGACAGAGCTTCAGAGTGTGTCTGTGGAGATGGGAGAACCTTCCAGAAGGACAACCATGTCTACAGCGCTCCACCAATAATGCCTGTATGGTAGAGTGGCCAGATGGAGCTACTCCTCTGTTAAAGGCAGATGACAGTCCGCTTGGAGTTTGCCAAAAGGTACCTAAAGGACACTAAGACCATGAGAAACAAGATTCTCTGGTCTGATGAAACCAAGATTGAACTCTTTGGCCTGAATGCCAAGTGTCACGTCTGGAGGAAACCTGGCACCATCCCTATGGGGAAGCATGGTGGTAGCATCCTCTTGCTGTGGGGATAAGGGAAAGATGAACGGAACAAAGTAAAGAGAAATCCTTGATTATAACCTGCTGCAGAGCCCTCAGGACCTCAGACTGGGGCAAAGGTTCACCTTCCAACAGGACAATGACCATAGGCACAGAGCCAAGACAACGCATGAGTGGCTTCGGGACAAGTCTCTGAATGTCCCTGAGTGGCCCAGCCAGAGCCTGGACTTGAACCCGATCGAACATCTCTGGAGAAACCTGAAAATAGCTGTGCAACGATGCCCCCCATCCAACCTGACAGAGCTTGAGAGGATCTGCAGAGAAGAATGGGAGAAACTACCCAAATACAGGTGTGCCAAGCTTGTAGCATCAACACCAGGAAAATTTGAGGCTGTAATCGCTGCCAAAGGTTTCTAACAAAGTACTGAGTAAATGGTCTGAATGGGATATTTTCCTTTAAAAAAATGTGTAATACATTTGCAACATTTTCTAAAAGCCTGTTTTTGTTTGTCATTATGGAGTATTGTGTGTAGATTGATGAAGGGAAAAAACGATGTAATCAATTTAGAATAAGGCTGTAATATCCATTTGCCTATCGTTAGGCTATCAGATTATGTGGTGCTAGTGCTTGTAATAGCTTATAGTTTTTAATGGATACGTGTTTATTTTTATTTGGTAGTAATTTTCTGATGTTAAGTCTAACGTGTACGTTTCACCAAGCTATAGGCCTACGGATTCGCATTGTTGCTATTTAGAATGCTGGCTGGCAGCAATAATGTATTTACTTATTCAGTAATTAAAGTGGTAAATTCAAACACTCAGATTGTAAATTGAATTTTCAATGCGACAGGGTACTCAATAACCAATCTACATATGTTTTGAATTTACAACTGTCCTGTAGGCCTATAGCCTACCTTAGCCATCCTCTCGCAGCATAAATATAACGTTTGTGCTGTGTAAAACCCAGTCTATTAATGCCACATATTACAATCATTCCAATAGCTTAGTTTCATTATGCAGACAATGCTGTCTAGCCTACTAGCCTACCTATAGCTATATACAGGTTTTAGCTGGTAGCCTATTTATAATACACATTGGAACTCGGACTCCCCGCTGTCGGAGCTATACGTCTCAGCCTTCTCATCACTTGTAGACTTACCAGTGTTCATAGAAGGGGGTCGCTCTCATGAGCTCAGTTGGGTCTCTGGTAGTCGTCAGCATAGTTTTCTGGGAGAGGAGGAGGAGAAGGAGGGCTGGCACTCTCACTAAAGGAACTGTCACTATTCTTGAGGGGAGGAAGAAGAGGAGCAAGGCTACTGTCATTGCCGGTCCCGGGCAGTGAGGTCTCTGTCAGGACTGGGAGGCAGCTAGTACCAGCTGCAACATAAGTAGGCTTACTAGCCTACACCTGTGATGGTGTTTCATCAGTCCAGGATGAGGTGGTAGCTTTGCTGTAATTTGACACAAGCATGATCAGACAGCTATTTTGCAGCATCTTTGTGCACCACTTGGTGGCACTTGCCTTTTGTTGATCCATCTTGAACAACGTACTCACTCTCCATCTGAGACCGAGCTGATTAACCTAACTTTTTTGAACTTGATAGCCAATTATGGTGAGGAGGACAGCACAGGCTGCCTTCGGCGCGGCTGAGAAATAGGCTAATTAGATGCATGACAAGTATATTGTTTGTCTGACTCGTCTACTACTCATGTAGATTGGACAACACAAATACTTCGCTTCCTAAATGTGGAAATAAAAAAGGAGGGCAACTGTCAACATTATAAAAACAGATTAGACATACTGTAGGTGTGAGATGATGGGTGCATGAGCCCCTCTGCCTAGCAAGGGTTACGCCAGAGTGTATGTGTGTGTGTTACAGACTGTTATAGAGTGTTGTGTTTGCTTTCCCAACGTGTTAATGTGTCTGCTTTTGCTATGGCTGCTGTCACTCCTCCTGATCTCCTCCAAGGCCTAGCTGTCATCTGACTACAACACTTTCATAACAAAACAGTCACCATCATGAAGGATGTAACCAAAACCGCTATCAAGTTTGCCTCAATCTGACTAGACTAGGCTCTAGGGAAACTCTTCGGGGCCTCAACTAACAATATATTCCAATCAAATAATCATCAGCAAGCAGCACATAGACTGAAGCTGATGTGAACCAAATGGGCTAACACAGGTCAGTGTAGTTGCAGTGTGAATTGTGTCATTGTGCTGTGGCTGATAATGGCTGCCTTCTTACACATGTTAAATGTCCTGTCTCAGAGACCCCAGAGGCTCTCACACACAGCCTATTTTTGCATGAACTAAATGCCTGCCATTGAAACAGGTATAGTCAGCCCAGTTTACATTTAGGAGGTTGTTTAAACAGCCGTTAACTGTGGATTAAGTGGGATCTGGTCTCCTGAAGACCTGAAGGATCTCTGTTCAGTTCAGAAGTGCCCTGCCTGCAAGGGATTACACGCACGCACACACACACACACACACACACACACACACACACACACACACACACACACACACACACACACACACACACACACACACACACACACACACACACACACACACACACACACACACACACACACACACACACACACACACACACACACACACACACACACACACACACACACACACACACACACACACACACACACAGGAGCTGTGCAAGGATGTATTCAAAGATCTGTAACAGTATATTGCTTCACAGAGTTGGGGTTGGGTGGGGGATGGGAACATGATGTTCTTTCCCCACAATAACTTTTTAATGATTGTACTTTGACATTATATAACATGTACCACGAGAGGGTTACTCATCCTTGGAGTTATAAGAGTCAACAGCATCCAGACACTAGTGTTGAAAACTTCCCAGAGCCAGACAGTCAAGTCTATTATCGAATGATCATGTGTGTCCTGTTTTTCACTTGCCCTTTCTGGCTAATCTGGCCTTGCAACCCACTTGGGAGAGGAGAGGCAGGTCTGTATCTAAATGTTGTGGCTGACGCTGAAGCTGAGGTTGAGGCTGAGATGGCAGCGCAGCAGTAAAGAGAAATTAACCTCTCTCTTTTGCTCTCTCCCTTTCTCTCAGACAGGAAAATGACTTAAGACTTCGTAAAGTTCTGGGCAACTGTCTTGGTGTCTCATGTAACCTACTGGGCTCTCTCGCTTATATGGCGTTATCTTTCTTTCTCCACAAAACTGTTAAGTGGCTGGCAGTGCTCAAGGAAATAGTGTGAGGTCATCCCATGTGGGGTCACTGTCAGGATCGTGGGCTCATTACCTCAAGGTGTGTGTGTGTGTGTGTGTGTGTGTGTGTGTGTGTGTGTGTGTGTGTGTGTGTGTGTGTGTGTGTGTGTGTGTGTGTGTGTGTGTGTGTGTGTGTGTGTGTGTGTGTGTGTGTGTGTGTTTGTTCGGTCAAATGGGAGAACCGGAGCTAGAACGACTTAGTTGTAGCTGGGCGGCTTGAATGAGGACAAGGCTATCTAGTGTTCCCAAACATATTATTGGTGATGGTCAGCACTCTCACTGTCACGCCTTGGTCATAGTGTTTTGTGTTTCGTTATATATTTGGTCAGGCCAGGGTGTGACATGGGGTTATTTTGTAGCATTTCGTATTGGGGTTTTGTAGTTATTGGGATTGCGGCTGAGTAGGGGTGTTGCATAGGCTTGGCTGCCTGAGGCGGTTCTCAATCAGAGTCAGCTGATTCTCGTTGTCTCTGATTGGGAACCGTATTTAGGTAGCCGGGGTTCACTGTGTATTTCGTGGGTGATTGTTCCTGTCTCTGTGTAGTGTTCACCAGATAGGCTGTAATTAGGTTTCACGTTCCATTTGTTGTTTTTGTATTTATTAAGTTATTTCATGTATCGTCATTTGTTTCATTAAAGTCACGAGTAACCACCACGCTGCATTTCGGTCCGACTCTCTTTCGACAAACGAAGAACGCCGTTACACTCACTTCATAATTACCATTGAATATAGGCTATAAAGATGTAAATAATTTCCTGAAATAATAATGACACGTCTCGCATAGTGACAATTAATATAAGGAACACTACTTTCCAAACTCTTCAAGTAAATCAAAATCATTAGAGTAAATTAATATGAGTAATTATGATTAGTAGTGTATGTATGTTTCTGCCGGACCATGTTGGACCTGCCTGGTACTTAATGTATGACAATGAGGGCATTAATTGGCAGGTAATGTAGGTTGTTGTGGTGTTTTGTGTGGTGAACTGGACTTTAGGGTGGAGGGTGTGTGTGTGTGTGTGTACATGTTTTACTATATACAGTGCCTTCAGAAAGTATTCATACCCCTTCAAAATAGATTCAATATTTTTTTTCTCTCACCCATCTACAAATAATACCCCATAATGACAAAGTGAAAACATGTTTTTCGAATTTTAGAAAATGTATTAAAAGGGAAATACAGAAATATCTCATTTACATAAGTATTCACACTCACACTCAATACTTTGGCAGGAATTACAGCTGTGTGTCTTTCTGGGTAAGTCTCTAAGAGCTTTCCACACCTATATTGTGTAACATTTGCCCATTATTCTTTTCAAATTTCTTCCATCTCTGTCAAATTGGTTGTTGATCATTGCTAGACAACAATTTTCAGCTCATGTCATAGATTTTCAAGTAGATTTATGTAAAACTGTAACTCGGCCACTCAGGAACATTCACTGTCTTCATCGAAAGCAACTCCAGTGTAGATTTGTCCTTGTGTTGTAGGTTTTTGTCATGCTGAAAGGTGAATTAATATCCCACTGTCTGGTGGAAAGTAAGCTGAACTAGGTTGTCCTCTAGGATTTTGCCTACACTCTGTTTTTATCCTGAAAACTCCCTAGTCCTTAATGATTACAAGCATACCCATAACATGATGCAGCCACCACTATGCTTGAAAATATGGAGAGTGGTACTCAGTAATGTGTTGCATTGGATTTGCCCCAAACGTAACACTTTGTATTCAGGAAAAAAAGTTATTGCTTTGCCACATTATTTGCAGTATTATTTTAATGCCTTATTGCAAATGCATGTTTTGGAATATTTGTATTACGTACAGGCTTACTTTTCACTCTGTCAATTAGGTTAGTATTGTGGAGTAACTACAATGTTGTTGGTGCATACTCAGTATTCTCCTATCACAGCCATTAATCTTGAAGAGTCTATTGACGAACCTGTGCGTCAATCTAAGTAACATAATAAAACAATCCCCATCAAAATCTGTCAGATTAAGCTAGAAATATCAATTTTTTGTATGGGCTGCCTCTCAATCCACTTCATCCGTCTATGTCAGCCCGATTCTGCAGTGGAAGGTGCAGTGGTGTTTGTCAGATCATGAGACATCCTGAAAATCAGTCTTCAACCGAAAACATCTGTAATGTCTGTTAACGAACACCGTCCATTTTGCTCTATGGCCCCCACAAGTCATCTTCTGTCTGTACCATCTGAACTATTTAGCCTACAAACTGATATGACCCGAATATGGAAAGTGGAGATTCTCATAAACACAATGGTGTGCTCCATTGCGCAAGCTTCCCAGTGATGCATGCCTACCAGACAAGCTAATTGCCTTTCATGCTCGCTTCGAGTCAACCAACACTGAAGCATGCATGAGCACACCAGCTGTTCTGAACGACTGTGTGATAACGCTCTCGGTAGCCAATCTGAGCAAGACCTTTAAATAGGTCGATATTCATAAAGCCGCAGGGGCAGATGGAATACCAGGACATTCACTCAACGCATGCGCGAACCAATTGGCAAGTGTCTTCAACGACATTTTAATAACTACATGTTTCAAGCAGACCACCATAGTCCCTGTGCCCAAGGAAGCGAAGGTAACCTGCTTAAATGATTAACGCCCCGTGGCCGTCATGTTGGTAGTCATGAAGTGCTATGAAAGGCTGGTCATGGTTCACATCAACAGCATCCCCCCGGATACACTAGACCCACTCCAACTCGCATACCGCCCCAACAGATGACGCAATCTCAATCGCACTCCACACTGCCCTTTCACACCTGGACGAAAGGAAAACCTATGTGAGAATGCTGTTCATTGACTACAGCTCAGTGTTCAGCACGATAGTGCTCACAAAACTCATCACTAAGCTAAGGACCATGGGACTAAACACCTCCCTCTGCAATTGGATCCTGGACTTCTTGACAGGCTTGGTAGTAAGGGCAGGCAACAACATGTCTGCACGCTGATCCTCAACACTAGGGCCCCTCAGGGGTGTGTACTTAGTCCCCTCCTGTATTCACCCATGACTGTGTGGCCAAACATGACTCCAACACCATCATTAAGTTTGCTGATGACACAGCAGGGGTAGGCCTGATTACCGACAACGATGAGACAGCCTATGGGGAGGAGATCAGAGACCTGGCCGTGTGGTGCCAGGAGAACAACCTCTCCCTCAATGTGAGCAAGACAAAGGAGCAAATTGTGGACGAAAGGAAAAGACGGGCCAAACAGGCTCCCATTAACATCAACGGGGCTATAGCAGAGTGGGTCGAGAGTTTCAAGTTCCTTGGTGTCCACTTCACCAACGAACTATCATGGTCCAAACACACCAAGACCGCTGAGAGAGGGCACGACAACACCTTTTCCCCCTCAGGAGACTGAAAAGATTTGGCATGGGTCCTTAGATCCTCAAAAAGTTCTACAGCTGCACCATCGAGAGCATCCTGACCGGTTGCATCACTGCCTGGTATGGCAACTGCTCGGCATCTGACCGTAAGGTGCTACAGAGGGTAATGCGTATGGCCCAGTACATCACAGTGTCATTCATGTCTTTGCTATCATTAACTGAAGACATAGTTTTTACCAAAGATTCTCTGTAATTAGTATTACGCGATCAACTGATTAATCATGTAACTAATTAACTAGGAAGTCGGGGCACCAAGAAAAAATAATTTCCTAATATAACCTTTCAGATATTTTCATATCTGATTCATTGTCTTCTGATTAATGAATTATTTACTTTACCTCACGTTAGTCTCATTCCAAACGTTGTAAATTGTTGGTTATCTGCACAAACCCAGTCTTCACTATGAGTCATCCATACATCAATTGTCTTAAATCATTTATTTATTACTAACTAAGTAATTCACAGAAATGCATAAACAAACAAGGTAAATGTGGTTACATGAAATGATAGGAGAATGTGCCCTCGTGGGCTAAACCAGCATGGTGGCTTGTTAGACAAAAGGGGAAGTGGGGGTCAACTAAGAAGTCACTACAGAGTGATTATTAATTATAACAATTGAAATGCTAATCCTTTGCACATGAACACTCACTCATTCGGGAACAATTGCAATCAATATATATATATATTTATGATCAGTTTGTCGTCTTGATCGCTGGTGAAAAGTTAAAAAGTTTATTTTGTAGAATTGTCTGTCTCTCTCCCTCTCTCTCTCTCTGTCGCGGTTATAGTGGGTAGTTCAGAGTGACATTCATTCGTTTCATTATAGAATGGGTGTTTCGGCGGTTGTCATTCTTCGAGTTCAATGACACCGAATTCCTAGCTGCAGACTAGTAATTAATATCAAAGACTTGTTCTTATTCTGTCGGTATCGATAGTCTAAGAGTTTAACCACGTAGTATGGTTAAAAGATTCAGCAATGGTCTACAACCTTTGTACTCTCCTAATGGAGAAAAACATGGTCTACAACCTTTAACCATCTCGTAATTGAGGTAAGCTCGGTCTGCTGATCGAAAACCCGAGTGGGGGTTTTATTCGGAAGGGCCGAAAAAGGTCTGACCTGACCCTAACTGGGCTCAGGGGCGGTCCTCTGATTTAGTTCAAATCAAAAGGGAATTGGATTTTTCTTCATTAAACAGTCCAAAATCATATTACACAATTATACAAACAGTATCATACTCACTCATTCATCTTATACAACAATTAGATGTAAACCTCATATCTGAGGCTATGTCCTTCTGTAGCTCAGTTGGTAGAGCATGGCGCTTGTAACGCCAGGGTAGTGGGTTTGATCCCCGGGACCACCCATACGTAGAATGTATGCACACATGACTGTAAGTCGCTTTGGATAAAAGCGTCTCCTAAATGGCATATATTATTATTATTATTATATTATATAAACAGCGTTATGGTAATGTGGCCACACCGTCTCCCATGAGCTTCCCCAAGTTGTAACAAACGGACCAGTTCGCAGCTGGATTCTTCACCGATCTTTTATACTTTCTCCGGAACATGACATTTGTTCATACCTCAAGTTCTGTGAGGTGGAAGGATTTCCTTTGTCCTCTATGAAAATCTATACTGTGTGTCCATGAGGAGATCCTCAGGAATTTACGATGTCTCTCTGACCACAGCAACCTAGTTGAAGGAGGAAAGGGGGAGGCAGGGAGGGTTGGCTGGGGCTTGCTATACCCAAAGAGGCCAACGTCATGACAACTGGGACCAAGCTTCTTGCCATCCAGGACCTATATACTAGGCGGTGTCAGAGGAAAGCCTAACAAATTGTCAAAGACCCCAGTCACCCAAGTCATAGACTGTTTTCTCTGCTATCGCACGGCAAGCTGTACCGGAGCGCCAAGTATAGGACCAAAAGGCTCCTTAATTAACAGCTTCTACCCTCAAGCCATAAGAATGCTGAACAATTAATCAAATGGCCACCAGACATCTATATAGCCTCATTAGTGTTACTTTTTATTATTTTTTACTTTAGTTTATTTGGTAAATATTTTCTTAACTCTTTCTTGAACTGCACTGTTGGTTAAGGGCTTATAAGTAAGCATTTCACGGCATATGTGACAAATAAAGTTTGATTTGATTTGGTACTGGTAAAAAAAAAGTATGGAGGTAGTTACGTGTCCTCCCCTAACAAAGGGGTTAAATGTGTCCAAAAAACTAAAATATTTCCTTATCTTTTTTATATCTCCTTGATATAGGAAAGACATTTAAACCTTATTCCTTATGATATTTGTTTTTTACTCTGCAGATTTAAGAATGTGTTATTCAATGCGGATCTATGGGCTATAACAGATATGTTTTTTTGATACCTACAGAGGTCCAAAAATTCAATATCACATAGCTAAATGATCCATAGTATGACCATCTTAAAACAATGGTCATACAATTGATCACAATGGTCATATAAAGTGTAATTAATAACTTCACCATGCTCAAAGGGATATTCAATGTCTGCTTTTTTATTTTACCCATCTATTAATAGGTGCTCTCTTTGTGCAGCATTGGAAAACCTCCCTGGTCTTTGTGGTTGAATCTGTGTTTGAAATCCACTGCTCGGCTGAGGGACCTTACAGATAATTGTATGTGTGTGGTACAGAGACGAGGTAGTCATCCAAAAATCATGTTAAACACTGTAATTGCACACAGAGTCCATGCAATTTATTATGTGACTTGTTAAGCAAATGTTTACTCCTGAACATAATTATTATTGCCCTAACAAAGTGGTTGAATACTTCTTGACTCAAGACATTTCAGCCGTTAATTTTGTATTAATTTGTAGAAAATTCAAAAAACACAATTCCATTTGGACATTATGGGGTATTGGCGTTAGGGTTAGAATTAGGGTAAGGGTTAAGTTTAGGGGTTTGTGGTTAAGCTAAGATTTTGGATGGGACTCAATTGTTGGTCCCCAAAAAGTCCTCAAAAGTATAGTAAAACATAGCTCTTTGTGTGTGTGTGTGTGCGTGTGTGTGTGTGTGTGTGTGTGTGTGTGTGTGTGTGTGTGTGTGTGTGTGTGTGTGTGTGTGTGTGTGTGTGTGTGTGTGTGTGTGTGTGTGTGTGTGTGTGTGTGTGTGTGTGTGTGTGTGTGTGTTTTAGGGAGGCACTGGCCCAGCCAGCTGGTCCGTCTGATCCCTCAGTCTGCTGGTAAATTGGTTTTAGCGGCAGGCAGCGCTAATAAAGCTGATTATTGTGAGGCTCAAGACCCACTAACCCTGTCACTCGGGCAGCTGGGGCCCTAGCTTGGACGCCACACACCCTATCCTCCAGCTCACCCTCCCCTGCGCTCCCTCCTCCGTGCTCACTCCCCCGTTAGCCTCCCTCCCTACCGCCTCGTACTCGCTCCTGCACTTGCAAACCTCTCTCCGACCCTCTCGCTCCCTTTCCAGCCCTACCTCCCTCCTTTGCTCCCACCCTCCATTCCACGCTCCCACCCTCCCTCCTGCAAGCCCTACATCCCTCCCTCCCTCATTTGCTCCCTGCCCCTCCATCTCTCCCACTCCTGCAGTCACTCCAGGCAGCTGCCACTAAGCCCTCTGTGCTATGCCACCACCCACCCTCCCTCCCTCCTCCATCCTTCTAATTATGCCCACCCTACACACATACACAGAGATGCAGTCTTCAGAAATGATTGTGTACATTATGTGTGAGTGTCTGTATGCATGCTTACCCACAATGATATGTTTTCATTCATGCATGTCTGTAGTGTGTATCTTACCATCCTCCTTCTCTTTAGCATATCCTGTGCATTGAGCAACGTATTGTGCTGGTATTGAACGAGGGGCCTCGTCCCATTCAGAGTTAATTGTGTTTTGCGCTGAGTGAACTCGCAGTCAGCATGAGTTGGACAGTTACAGCATGGTGTAACTAAGACTCAAGTCTTTTCCTCTCTCTCCTTCAGAGAGAGAGAGAGATAGAAAGAGAGAGAGAGAGAGACAGAGAGAGAGAGTAGAGGCAGAGCGAGAAAAAGTGAAAGAGAAAGAGACAGAGAGAAAAGTATTTGTATGTGAGAGAGAGAGTGAAAGAGAGTGAACGAGAGAAAAAAGGATGGTCTACTAAGTTACCAACCCTTAGTAAACTTCTGGATAAAAAACAATTGTGTTTGACCAGCTATTTTACAGTTAACAAATTGACAACAGAATTTCAGCATGATTATAGGGAAGGGACACTCAACAAGCACAGCACTTACACAAATGACTGATGATTGGCTGAGAGAAATTGATGATAAAAATTATTGTGGGGGCTATCTTGTTAGACTTCAGTGCAGCTTTTGACATTATTGATCATAGTCTGCTGCTGGAAAAACGTATGTGTTATGGCTTTACACCCCCTGCTATGATTTGGATAAAGAGATACTTGTCAAACAGAACACAGAGGGTGTTCTTTAATGGAAGCCTCTCAAATAGAATCCAGTTAGAGTCAGGAATTCCCCAGCGTAGCTGTTTAGGCCCCTTGCTTTTTTACATTTTTACGAACGACATGCCACTGAATTTGAGTAAAGCCAGAGTTTCTATGTATGCGGATGACTCAAAACTATACACGTCAGCTACTACAGCGACTGAAATGACTGCAACACTCAACAAAGAGCTGCAGTTAGTTTCAGAGTGGGTGACAAGGAATAAGTTAGCCCTACATATTTCTAAAACTAAAAGCATTGTATTTGGAACAAAACACTCACTATACCCAAAACCTCAACTAAATATTGTAATAAATAATGTGGAAATTGAGCAAGTTGCGATGACTAAACTGCTTGGAGTAACACTAGATTGTAAACTGTCATGGTGAAAATATATTGATGCAGTAGTTGCTAAGATGGGATGAAGTCTGTCTATAATAAAGCGATGCTCTGCCTTCTTAACAACACTATCAACAAGGCAGGGCCTTAGGGCCCTAGTTTTGTCGCACCTTGCCTACTGTTCAGTCGTGTGGTCAGGTGCCACAAAAAAGGACTCATGAAAATTGCAATTGGCTCAGAACAGGGCAGCACGGCCAGCCCTTGGATATACACAGAGAGCTAATATTTAATAATATGCATGTCAATATCTCCTGGCTGAAAGTGGAGGAGAGATCATCACTACTTTCGTTTATGAGAGGTATTGACATGTTGAATGCACCGTTCTGTCTGTCTAAACTACTGGTACACTGTCATGTTTTGTCATTGATTATCATGCCTTGTCCCTGTTCTTCTCCTTCTATTCGTTTCCCTCTGCTGGTCTTATTTGTCATGTTTTGTCATTTATTATCTTGTCTTGTCCCTGTGCTTCCCATTCTATTCGTTTCCCTCTGCTGGTCTTATTAGGTTCTTTCCCTCTTTCTATCCCTCTCTCTCCCCCCTCCCTCTTTCACTCTCTCGCTCTCTCTTCTCTCTATCGTTCCGTTCCTGCTCCCAGCTGTTCCTATTCCCCTAATCAATCATTTAGTCTTCCCACACCTGTTCCCGATCCTTTCCCCCTGATTAGAGTCCCTATTTCTTCCTTTGTGTTCCGTTCCTGTCCTGTCGGTTCCTTGTCTAGAATTCACCGTGCTGTGTTTGTATATCGCCCTGTCGTGTCGTGTTTTCCTCAGATGCTGCGTGGTGAGCAGGTGTCTGAGTCTGTCTGGTTCAAGTGCCTTCCCGAGGCAACCTGCTGTTCACCTGCTGTTCAAGATCGAGTCTCCAGTTTGTCCTCGTCATCTCGAGTGAAAGTTGTGTTTTTGTTTGTATTTACTTTACTGGATTAAAGACTCTGTTTTCGCCAAGTCGCTTTTGGGTCCTCTTTCACCTGCATGACAGAAGGAACCGACCGAGGAATGGACCCAGCGACTTCAGACGCTCGTTACACTGCCGTCAAGATCCAAGGAGCCATGCTCGGCAGACACGAGCAGGAATTGTCTGCTGCTCGCCATGCCGTGGAGAACCTGGCCGCTCAGGTTTCCGACCTCTCTGGACAGTTCCAGAGTCTACGTCTCGTGCCACCTGTTACTTCCTGGCCTGCCGAGCCTCCAGAACCTAGGGTTAATAACCCACCTTGCTACTCCGGGCAGCCCACTGAGTGCCGCTCCTTTCTCACGCAGTGTGAGATTGTGTTCTCTCTCCAACCCAACACATACTCTAGAGAGAGAGCTCGGGTTGCTTACGTCATTTCACTCCTTACTGGCCGGGCTCGAGAATGGGGCACAGCTATCTGGGAGGCAAGGGCTGATTGCTCTAACAAGTTCCAGAACTTTAAAGAGGAGATGATTCGGGTTTTTGACCGTTCAGTTTTTGGTAGGGAGGCTTCTAGGGCCCTGGCTTCCTTATGCCAAGGTGAACGGTCCATAACGGATTATTCTATTGAGTTTCGCACTCTTGCTGCCTCTAGTGAGTGGAACGAGCCGGCGCTGCTCGCTCGTTTTCTGGAGGGACTCCACGCAGTGGTTAAGGATGAGATTCTCTCCCGGGAGGTTCCTTCAGATGTGGACTCTTTGATTGCTCTCGCCATCCGCATAGAACGACGGGTAGATCTTCGTCACCGGGCTCGTGGAAGAGAGCTCGCATCAACGGTGTTTCCCTGCTCCGCATCGCAACCATCTCCCTCCTCTGGCTCAGAGACTGAGCCCATGCAGCTGGGAGGGATTCGCATCTCGACTAAGGAGAGGGAACGGAGGATCACCAACCGCCTGTGCCTCTATTGCGGAGTTGCTGGACATTTTGTTAATTCATGTCCAGTAAAAGCCAGAGCTCATCTGTAAGCGGAGGGCTACAGGTGAGCGCAACTACTCAAGTCTCTCCATCGAAATCCTGTACTACTTTGTCGGTCCATCTACGCTGGACCGGTTCGGGTACTACATGTAGTGCCTTGATAGACTCTGGGGCTGAGGGTTGTTTCATGGACGAAGCATGGGTTCGGAAACATGACATTCCTTTCAGAGAGTTAGAGAAGCCTACGCCCATGTTCGCCTTAGATGGTAGTCATCTTCCCAGTATCAGATTTGAGACACTACCTTTAACCCTCACAGTATCTGGTAACCACAGTGAGACTATTTCTTTTTTGATTTTCCGTTCACCGTTTACACCTGTTGTTTTGGGTCATCCCTGGCTAGTATGTCATAATCCTTCTATTAATTGGTCTAGTAATTCTATCCTATCCTGGAACGTTTCTTGTCATGTGAAATGTTTAATGTCTGCCATCCCTCCCGTTTCTTCTGTCCCTACTTCTCAGGAGGAACCTGGCGATTTGACAGGAGTGCCGGAGGAATATCATGATCTGCGCACGGTCTTCAGTCGGTCCCGAGCCAACTCCCTTCCTCCTCACCGGTCGTATGATTGTAGTATTGATCTCCTTCCGGGGACCACTCCTCCTCGGGGTAGACTATACTCTCTGTCGGCTCCCGAACGTAAGGCTCTCGAGGATTATTTGTCTGTGTCTCTTGACGCCGGTACCATAGTGCCTTCTTCCTCTCCGGCCGGGGCGGGGTTCTTTTTGTTAAGAAGAAGGACGGTACTCTGCGCCCCTGCGTGGATTATCGAGGGCTGAATGACATAACGGTTAAGAATCGTTATCCGCTTCCCCTTATGTCATCAGCCTTCGAGATTCTGCAGGGAGCCAGGTGCTTTACTAAGTTGGACCTTCGTAACGCTTACCATCTCGTGCGCATCAGAGAGGGGGACGAGTGGAAAACGGCGTTTAACACTCCGTTAGGGCATTTTGAGTACCGGGTTCTGCCGTTTGGTCTCGCCAATGCGCCAGCTGTTTTTCAGGCATTAGTTAATGATGTTCTGAGAGACATGCTGAACATCTTTGTTTTTGTCTATCTTGACGATATCCTGATTTTTTCTCCGTCACTCGAGATTCATGTTCAGCACGTTCGACGTGTTCTACAGCGCCTTTTAGAGAATTGTCTCTACGTAAAGTCTGAGAAGTGCTCTTTTCATGTCTCCTCCGTTACTTTTCTCGGTTCCGTTATTTCCGCTGAAGGCATTCAGATGGATGCCGCTAAGGTCCAAGCTGTCAGTGATTGGCCCGTTCCAAGGTCACGTGTCGAGTTGCAGCGCTTTTAGGTTTCGCTAATTTCTATCGGCGTTTCATTCGTAATTTCGGTCAAGTTGCTGCCCCTCTCACAGCTCTTACTTCTGTCAAGACGTGTTTTAAGTGGTCCGGTTCCGCCCAGGGAGCTTTTGATCTTCTAAAAGAACGTTTTACGTCCGCTCCTATCCTCGTTACTCCTGACGTCACTAGACAATTCATTGTCGAGGTTGACGCTTCAGAGGTAGGCGTGGGAGCCATTCTATCCCAGCGCTTCCAGTCTGACGATAAGGTTCATCCTTGCGCTTATTTTTCTCATCGCCTGTCGCCATCTGAGCGCAACTATGATGTGGGTAACCGTGAACTGCTCGCCATCCGCTTAGCCCTAGGCGAATGGCGACAGTGGTTGGAGGGGGCGACCGTTCCTTTTGTCGTTTGGACAGACCATAAGAACCTTGAGTACATCCGTTCTGCCAAACGACTTAATGCCCGTCAAGCTCGTTGGGCGTTGTTTTTCGCTCGTTTCGAGTTTGTGATTTCTTACCGTCCGGGTAGCAAGAACACCAAGCCTGATGCCTTATCCCGTCTGTTTAGTTCTTCTGTGGCTTCTACTGATCCCGAGGGGATTCTTCCTTATGGGCGTGTTGTCGGGTTAACAGTCTGGGGAATTGAAAGACAGGTTAAGCAAGCACTCACGCACACTGCGTCGCCGCGCGCTTGTCCTAGTAACCTCCTTTTCGTTCCTGTTTCCACTCGTCTGGCTGTTCTTCAGTGGGCTCACTCTGCCAAGTTAGCTGGTCATCCCGGTGTTCGAGGCACTCTTGCGTCTATTCGCCAGCGCTTTTGGTGGCCGACTCAGGAGCGTGACACGCGCCGTTTCGTGGCTGCTTGTTCGGACTGCGCGCAGACTAAGTCGGGTAACTCTCCTCCTGCCGGTCGTCTCAGACCGCTCCCCATTCCTTCTCGACCATGGTCTCACATCGCCCTAGACTTCATTACCGGTCTGCCTTTGTCTGCGGGGAAGACTGTGATTCTTACGGTTGTCGATAGGTTCTCTAAGGCGGCACATTTCATTCCCCTCGCTAAACTTCCTTCCGCTAAGGAGACGGCACAAATCATTATCGAGAATGTATTCAGAATTCATGGCCTCCCGTTAGACGCCGTTTCAGACAGAGGCCCGCAATTCACGTCACAGTTTTGGAGGGAGTTCTGTCGTTTGATTGGTGCGTCCGTCAGTCTCTCTTCCGGGTTTCATCCCCAGTCTAACGGTCAAGCAGAGAGGGCCAATCAGACGATTGGTCGCATACTACGCAGCCTTTCTTTCAGAAACCCTGCGTCTTGGGCAGAACAGCTCCCCTGGGCAGAATACGCTCACAATTCGCTTCCTTCGTCTGCTACCGGGTTATCTCCGTTTCAGAGTAGTCTGGGTTACCAGCCTCCTCTGTTCTCATCCCAGCTTGCCGAGTCCAGCGTTCCCTCCGCTCAAGCGTTTGTCCAACGTTGTGAGCGCACCTGGAGGAGGGTGAGGTCTGCACTTTGCCGTTACAGGGCACAGACTGTGAGTGCCGCCAATAAACGCAGGATTAAGAGTCCAAGGTATTGTTGCGGCCAGAGAGTGTGGCTTTCCACTCGCAACCTTCCTCTTACGACAGCTTCTCGTAAGTTGACTCCGCGGTTCATTGGTCCGTTCCGTGTTTCCCAGGTCGTCAATCCTGTCGCTGTGCGACTGCTTCTTCCGCGACATCTTCGTCGCGTCCATCCTGTCTTCCATGTCTCCTGTGTTAAGCCCTTTCTTCGCACCCCCGTTCGTCTTCCCTCCCCCTCCCGTCCTTGTCGAGAGCGCACCTATTTACAAGGTACATAAGATCATGGACATGCGTTCTCGGGGACGGGGTCACCAATACTTAGTGGATTGGGAGGGTTACGGTCCTGAGGAGAGGAGTTGGGTTCCGTCTCGGGACGTGCTGGACCGTTCACTCATTGATGATTTCCTCCGTTGCCGCCAGGATTCCTCCTCGAGTGCGCCAGGAGGCGCTCGGTGAGTGGGGGTACTGTCATGTTTTGTCATTTATTATCTTGTCTTGTCCCTGTGCTTCCCATTCTATTCGTTTCCCTCTGCTGGTCTTATTAGGTTCTTTCCCTCTTTCTATCCCTCTCTCTCCCCTCCCTCTTTCACTCTCTCGCTCTCTCTTCTCTCTATCGTTCCGTTCCTGCTCCCAGCTGTTCCTATTCCCCTAATCAATCATTTAGTCTTCCCACACCTGTTCCCGATCCTTTCCCCTGATTAGAGTCCCTATTTCTTCCTTTGTGTTCCGTTCCTGTCCTGTCGGTTCCTTGTCTAGAATTCACCGTGCTGTGTTTGTATATCGCCCTGTCGTGTCGTGTTTTCCTCAGATGCTGCGTGGTGAGCAGGTGTCTGAGTCTGTCTGGTTCAAGTGCCTTCCCGAGGCAACCTGCTGTTCACCTGCTGTTCAAGATCGAGTCTCCAGTTTGTCCTCGTCATCTCGAGTGAAAGTTGTGTTTTTGTTTGTATTTACTTTACTGGATTAAAGACTCTGTTTTCGCCAAGTCGCTTTTGGGTCCTCTTTCACCTGCATGACATTATTAGGTTCTTTCCCTCTTTCTATCCCTCTCTCTCCCCCTCCCTCTCTCACTCTCCCGCTCTCTCTTCTCTCTATCGTTCCGTTCCTGCTCCCAGCTGTTCCTATTCCCCTAATCAATCATATAGTCTTCCCACACCTGTTCCCGATCCTTTTCCCTGATTAGAGTCCCTATTTCTCTCCTTGTTATTCGTTTCTGCCCTGTCGGTTCCTTGTCTAGAATTCACCGTGCTGTGTTTGTGTATCGCCCTGTCGTGTCGTGTTTTCCTCAGATGCTGCGTGGTGAGCAGGTGTCTGAGTCTGTTTGGTTCAAGTGCCTTCCCGAGGCAACCTGCTGTTCACCTGCTGTTCAAGATCGAGTCTCCAGTTTGTCCTCGTCATTTCGAGTGAAAGTTGTGTTTTTTGATTGTATTTACTTTGCTGGATTAAAGACTCTGTTTTCGCCAAGTCGCTTTTGGGTCCTCTTTCACCTGCATGACAGAAGGAACCGACCAAGGAATGGACCCAGCGACTTCAGACGCTCGTTACACTGCCGTCGAGATCCAAGGAGCCATGCTCGGCAGACACGAGCAGGAATTGTCTGCTGCTCGCCATGCCGTGGAGAACCTGGCCGCTCAGGTTTCCGACCTCTCTGGACAGTTCCAGAGTCTTCGTCTCGTGCCACCTGTTACTTCCTGGCCTGCCGAGCCTCCAGAACCTAGGGTTAATAACCCACCTTGCTACTCCGGGCAGCCCACTGAGTGCCGCTCCTTTCTCACGCAGTGTGAGATTGTGTTCTCTCTCCAACCCAACACATACTCTAGAGAGAGAGCTCGGGTTGCTTACGTCATTTCACTCCTTACTGGCCGGGCTCGAGAATGGGGCACAGCTATCTGGGAGGCAAGGGCTGATTGCTCTAACAAGTACCAGAACTTTAAAGAGGAGATGATTCGGGTTTTTGACCGTTCAGTTTTTGGTAGGGAGGCTTCTAGGGCCCTGGCTTCCCTATGCCAAGGTGAACGGTCCATAACGGATTATTCTATTGAGTTTCGCACTCTTGCTGCCTCTAGTGAGTGGAACGAGCCGGCGCTGCTCGCTCGTTTTCTGGAGGGACTCCACGCAGTGGTTAAGGATGAGATTCTCTCCCGGGAGGTTCCTTCAGATGTGGACTCTTTGATTGCTCTCGCCATCCGCATAGAACGACGGGTAGATCTTCGTCACCGGGCTCGTGGAAGAGAGCTCGCATCTACGGTGTTTCCCTGCTCCGCATCGCAACCATCTCCCTCCTCTGGCTCAGAGACTGAGCCCATGCAGCTGGGAGGGATTCGCATCTCGACTAAGGAGAGGGAACGGAGGATCACCAACCGCCTGTGCCTCTATTGCGGAGTTGCTGGACATTTTGTTAATTCATGTCCAGTAAAAGCCAGAGCTCATCAGTAAGCGGAGGGCTACAGGTGAGCGCAACTACTCAAGTCTCTCCATCAAAATCCTGTACTACTTTGTCGGTCCATCTACGCTGGACCGGTTCGGGTGCTACATGTAGTGCCTTGATAGACTCTGGGGCTGAGGGTTGTTTCATGGACGAAGCATGGGTTCGGAAACATGACATTCCTTTCAGAGAGTTAGACAAGCCTACGCCCATGTTCGCCTTAGATGGTAGTCATCTTCCCAGTATCAGATTTGAGACACTACCTTTAACCCTCACAGTATCTGGTAACCACAGTGAGACTATTTCTTTTTTGATTTTTCGTTCACCGTTTACACCTGTTGTTTTGGGTCATCCCTGGCTAGTATGTCATAATCCTTCTATTAATTGGTCTAGTAATTCTATCCTATCCTGGAACGTTTCTTGTCATGTGAAGTGTTTAATGTCTGCCATCCCTCCCGTTTCTTCTGTCCCTACTTCTCAGGAGGAACCTGGCGATTTGACAGGAGTGCCGGAGGAATATCATGATCTGCGCACGGTCTTCAGTCGGTCCCGAGCCAACTCCCTTCCTCCTCACCGGTCGTATGATTGTAGTATTGATCTCCTTCCGGGGACCACTCCTCCTCGGGGTAGACTATACTCTCTGTCGGCTCCCGAACGTAAGGCTCTCGAGGATTATTTGTCTGTGTCTCTTGACGCCGGTACCATAGTGCCTTCTTCCTCTCCGGCCGGGGCGGGGTTCTTTTTTGTTAAGAAGAAGGACGGTACTCTGCGCCCCTGCGTGGATTATCGAGGGCTGAATGACATAACGGTTAAGAATCGTTATCCGCTTCCCCTTATGTCATCAGCCTTCGAGATTCTGCAGGGAGCCAGGTGCTTTACTAAGTTGGACCTTCGTAACGCTTACCATCTCGTGCGCATCAGAGAGGGGGACGAGTGGAAAACGGCGTTTAACACTCCGTTAGGGCATTTTGAGTACCGGGTTCTGCCGTTTGGTCTCGCCAATGCGCCAGCTGTTTTTCAGGCATTAGTTAATGATGTTCTGAGAGACATGCTGAACATCTTTGTTTTTGTCTATCTTGACGATATCCTGATTTTTTCTCCGTCACTCGAGATTCATGTTCAGCACGTTCGACGTGTTCTACAGCGCCTTTTAGAGAATTGTCTCTACGTAAAGGCTGAGAAGTGCTCTTTTCATGTCTCCTCCGTTACTTTTCTCGGTTCCGTTATTTCCGCTGAAGGCATTCAGATGGATTCCGCTAAGGTCCAAGCTGTCAGTGATTGGCCCGTTCCAAGGTCACGTGTCGAGTTGCAGCGCTTTTTAGGTTTCGCTAATTTCTATCGGTGTTTCATTCGTAATTTCGGTCAAGTTGCTGCCCCTCTCACAGCTCTTACTTCTGTCAAGACGTGTTTTAAGTGGTCCGGTTCCGCCCAGGGAGCTTTTGATCTTCTAAAAGAACGTTTTACGTCCGCTCCTATCCTCGTTACTCCTGACGTCACTAGACAATTCATTGTCGAGGTTGACGCTTCAGAGGTAGGCGTGGGAGCCATTCTATCCCAGCGCTTCCAGTCTGACGATAAGGTTCATCCTTGCGCTTATTTTTCTCATCGCCTGTCGCCATCTGAGCGCAACTATGATGTGGGTAACCGTGAACTGCTCGCCATCCGCTTAGCCCTAGGCGAATGGCGACAGTGGTTGGAGGGGGCGACCGTTCCTTTGTCGTTTGGACAGACCATAAGAACCTTGAGTACATCCGTTCTGCCAAACGACTTAATGCCCGTCAAGCTCGTTGGGCGTTGTTTTTCGCTCGTTTCGAGTTTGTGATTTCTTACCGTCCGGGTAGCAAGAACACCAAGCCTGATGCCTTATCCCGTCTGTTTAGTTCTTCTGTGGCTTCTACTGATCCCGAGGGGATTCTTCCTTATGGGCGTGTTGTCGGGTTAACAGTCTGGGGAATTGAAAGACAGGTTAAGCAAGCACTCACGCACACTGCGTCGCCGCGCGCTTGTCCTAGTAACCTCCTTTTCGTTCCTGTTTCCACTCGTCTGGCTGTTCTTCAGTGGGCTCACTCTGCCAAGTTAGCTGGTCATCCCGGTGTTCGAGGCACTCTTGCGTCTATTCGCCAGCGCTTTTGGTGGCCGACTCAGGAGCGTGACACGCGCCGTTTCGTGGCTGCTTGTTCGGACTGCGCGCAGACTAAGTCGGGTAACTCTCCTCCTGCCGGTCGTCTCAGACCGCTCCCCATTCCTTCTCGACCATGGTCTCACATCGCCCTAGACTTCATTACCGGTCTGCCTTTGTCTGCGGGGAAGACTGTGATTCTTACGGTTGTCGATAGGTTCTCTAAGGCGGCACATTTCATTCCCCTCGCTAAACTTCCTTCCGCTAAGGAGACGGCACAAATAATTATCGAGAATGTATTCAGAATTCATGGCCTCCCGTTAGACGCCGTTTCAGACAGAGGCCCGCAATTCACGTCACAGTTTTGGAGGGAGTTCTGTCGTTTGATTGGTGCGTCCGTCAGTCTCTCTTCCGGGTTTCATCCCCAGTCTAACGGTCAAGCAGAGGGCCAATCAGACGATTGGTCGCATACTACGCAGCCTTTCTTTCAGAAACCCTGCGTCTTGGGCAGAACAGCTCCCCTGGGCAGAATACGCTCACAATTCGCTTCCTTCGTCTGCTACCGGGTTATCTCCGTTTCAGAGTAGTCTGGGTTACCAGCCTCCTCTGTTCTCATCCCAGCTTGCCGAGTCCAGCGTTCCCTCCGCTCAAGCGTTTGTCCAACGTTGTGAGCGCACCTGGAGGAGGGTGAGGTCTGCACTTTGCCGTTACAGGGCACAGACTGTGAGAGCCGCCAATAAACGCAGGATTAAGAGTCCAAGGTATTGTTGCGGCCAGAGAGTGTGGCTTTCCACTCGCAACCTTCCTCTTACGACAGCTTCTCGTAAGTTGACTCCGCGGTTCATTGGTCCGTTCCGTGTCTCCCAGGTCGTCAATCCTGTCGCTGTGCGACTGCTTCTTCCGCGACATCTTCGTCGCGTCCATCCTGTCTTCCATGTCTCCTGTGTCAAGCCCTTTCTTCGCACTCCCGTTCGTCTTCCCTCCCCCCTCCCGTCCTTGTCGAGAGCGCACCTATTTACAAGGTACATAAGATCATGGACATGCGTTCTCGGGGACGGGGTCACCAATACTTAGTGGATTGGGAGGGTTACGGTCCTGAGGAGAGGAGTTGGGTTCCGTCTCGGGACGTGCTGGACCGTTCACTCATTGATGATTTCCTCCGTTGCCGCCAGGATTCCTCCTCGAGTGCGCCAGGAGGCGCTCGGTGAGTGGGGGGTACTGTCATGTTTTGTCATTGATTATCATGCCTTGTCCCTGTTCTTCTCCTTCTATTCGTTTCCCTCTGCTGGTCTTATTAGGTTCTTTCCCTCTTTCTATCCCTCTCTCCCCCCCTCCCTCTCTCACTCTCCCGCTCTCTCTTCTCTCTATCGTTCCGTTCCTGCTCCCAGCTGTTCCTATTCCCCTAATCAATCATATAGTCTTCCCACACCTGTTCCCGATCCTTTTCCCTGATTAGAGTCCCTATTTCTCTCCTTGTTATTCGTTTCTGCCCTGTCGGTTCCTTGTCTAGAATTCACCGTGCTGTGTTTGTGTATCGCCCTGTCGTGTCGTGTTTTCCTCAGATGCTGCGTGGTGAGCAGGTGTCTGAGTCTGTTTGGTTCAAGTGCCTTCCCGAGGCAACCTGCTGTTCACCTGCTGTTCAAGATCGAGTCTCCAGTTTGTCCTCGTCATTTCGAGTGAAAGTTGTGTTTTTTGATTGTATTTACTTTGCTGGATTAAAGACTCTGTTTTCGCCAAGTCGCTTTTGGGTCCTCTTTCACCTGCATGACATACACAGCTCGGGCCCCCATGCATGTCCCACAAAACATGCCACAAGAGGTCTCTTCACAGTCCCCAAGTCCGAGGTAGAATTGTGATGAGGCATATATATCTGGGGAAGGGTATAAAACAATTTTAATATAAATTTTCCAACAGCACAGTGGCCTCCAACATTGGGAAAATGACTAAATCTGGAACTACCCAGACTCTGCCAAGAGTTGCCCGTCTGACCAAACTGGGTCAGGGAGGTGACCAAGAACCCAGTGACCACACTGACAGAACTACAGTACGGCAACTGCTAGGCCAACAACCAAAGGGCTCTTCAGAGGGTGGTGCGGTCTGCCCAACGCATCACTGGGGGCACACTGCCTGCCCTCCATGACACCTACAGCACCCGATGTCACAGGAAGGCAAAAAAGATCACCAAGGACAACAACTACCTAAGCCACTGCCTGTTCACCCCGCTATAATCGAGAAGGCGAGATCAGTACAGGTGCATCAAAGCTGCAACCGAGAGCCTGAAAAACAGCTTCTATCTCAAGGCCATGAGACTGTTAAATAGCCATCACTAGCCGGCTACCACCCGGTTACTCAACCCTGCACCTTAGAGGCAGTTGCCTTTTATATACACTACCAGTCAAGAGTTTTTCTTAATTTGTACAATTTTATACATTGCAGCATAATAATAAAGACAAACCTATGAAATAACACATAAGGAATCATGTAGTAACCAAAACAGTGTTAAACAAATCAAAATGTATTTTATATTTCAGAGTCTTCAAAGTACCACCCTTTGCCTTTGACAGCTTTGCACACTCTAGGCATTCTCTCAACCAGCTTCATGAGGTAGTCACCGATAATGCATTTCAATTAACAGGTGTTAGCCTTGTTAAAAGTTAATTTTCTTAATGTGTTTGAGCCAATCAGTTGTTTGGTGACAAAGTGTGTGTGTGTGTGTGTGTGTGGGGAGTAGCCCTATTTGGTAAAAGACCAAGTCAATATTATGACAAGAACAGCTCAAATAAGCAAAGATAAATGACAGTCTATCGTTACTTTAAGACATGAAGGGCAGTCAAATACGGAAAATGTCAAGAACTTTGAAAGTGCAGTTGCAAAAACCATCAAGCGCTATGATGAAACTGGCTCTCATGAGGACCGCCACAGGAATGGAAGACCCAGAGTTACCTCTGCTGCACAGGATAAGTTCATTAGAGTTATCAGCCTCAGAAATTGCAGCCCAAAGAAATGCTTCAGAGTTCAAGAAACAGACACATTTCAACATCAACTGTTCAGATGAGACTATGTGAATCAGGCCTTCATGGTTGAATTGCTGCAAACAAACCACTACTAAAGGACACCAATAATAATAACAGACTTGCTTGTGTGGGGTGCTTTGCTGGTGACACTGTCAGTGATTTATTTAGAATTCAAGGCACACTTAACCAGTATGGCTACCACAGCATTCTGCAGTGATACGCCATCCCAAAATGAGATGGTTTAGGATGAGTCGGACCGCAGAGTGAAGGAAAAGCAGCCAAAAAGTGCTCAGCATATGTGGGAACTCCTTCAAGACTGTTGGAAAAGCATTCCAGGTGAAGCTGCTTGAGAGAATGCCAAGAGTGTGCAAAGCTGTCAACAATGCAAAGGGTGGCTATTTGAAGAATCTCAAACATAACATATATTTGGATTTATTTAACACTTTGTTGATAACTACATGATTCCATAAGTGTTATTTCATAGTTGTGATGTCTTCACAATTATTCTACAATGTTAAAAATAGTAAAAATAAAGCAAAACCCTTGAATGAGTAGCTGTCCTAAAACTTTTGACCAGTAGTGTACATACACATGGAATCACTGGCCACTTTAATAATGTTTACATACTGCTATACTCATCACATTTTTTTTTTTCAATTTATTTTACTAGGCAAGTCAGTTAAGAACAAATTCTTATTTTCAATGACGGCCTAGGAACAGTGGGTTAACTGCCTGTTCAGGGGCAGAACGACAGATTTGTAACTTGTCAGCTCGGGGATTTGAACTTGCAAGCTTTCAGTTACTAGTCCAACGCTCTAACCACTAGGCTACCCTGCCGCCCCATACTGTATATACACATACTGTATTCTATTCTATTCTACTGTATAGTCCATGCCAATCCGCCATTTGCTCGTCCTAATATTTATATATTTCTTACTTTTAGATTGATGTATTGTTGTTCGATACTACGGAACTGTTGGAGCTAAGAACACAAGCATTTCGCTACACCCGCAATAACATCTGCTAAATATGTGTATGTGACCAATAACATTTGATTTGAGTATAGGGAGGAGTTCAGTCCCAGGGCCGTGAGTTTTGTGGGGAGCTTAGAGGGCACTAATGGTGTTGAAGGCCGAGCTTTAGTCAATTATCCTCACATACAGTATGCATTCCTTTGTCCAGGTGTGTGAGGGTGGTGTCGTCCGTTGATCTGTCGGGGCGAATTGGAGAGGGTTGAGTGTATCGGGGAGGGTTAGAAAAATATATATTTAACCAATTTTGGTTAACACAACAAAATGTGGAATAAGTTAAGGGGTATGAATACTTTCTGAAGTTAATGGTTTATGCAGTACAGGGATGGTTTCTGTTAGAGTTTCAGTGTAAATGCAACGTCTCTTTGGCTAACTGTGCCTCTTCCAAAAACTCTACGGTATATGTAATACAAGACAGTTCCAGCTTTCACTTTGGGTTGAATTCTTAAATAGTTATGGACAGTTTATTTGTAAAATACTTTATAATATATCTCCAAGACACCAACACTCACCAAGACAATGGCACCAGGTAGCAGACTACTAGCATGCATGCTGCTCCCAGGCCAAGCCTATATCAACATAAAGTACTTTTTTTCCTACTACACATTCCTGGCTAAAGACCGTGCAAGGTATGACCCATGACAGGAACATGGTCATTTTGTTTTTGGTACTTTGAACGGCTGCGTCACAATTTGTTTACTTCCTAAAAGCAATTGAAACGTATCCATTGCCTTTCAAAGTTTTCCGCTGCTACTTTGTGTGTTTAAATGTACTGAGTTAGCTGACAAGCAGTGAGCAGTCCCAGCTGTGGTCCATACTGGCCCTGTCCGCACTATGTACTAGCTACTCCTTTCTGGCTGTCACCCTGTTTCTACTTTAAACAGGGGAAGGAGAGGTAAAGCATGCAGTGTGATGGTGGTGCCAAACTGTACAATCACGGAAGCTTGGAAATATATTGTCTTTTAATATGTTGGGTGCAGTTATTTTATTTCTCTCACTAAATTACGATGTACAACTAACAACACTGACAGTTGAAACATTTGATGGGAAGCTGATATCTGTAATTCAAAAATAAAGTATTGATTTATTTTCTCAATTTGCAAGTAAAATTTTATGGAACATTTTCATATTCACTCTCCTCTATTTTTGCAATCAGCTCGAGCAAATATTATCCAAAAGATAGTAACCAGAGAGATAGAGAGAGAGCCAGGGCTGTCTGTTGCTTTAGGGAGTAACATTATGGTGTGGGCGCATCAAGGTCTTTCATTTCACCGCCCACACACTGATTGTCAGACCTGCAGAAGGACGGCTTCTCCCTGGGCTATTCAGACAGTCTATTGTGCTATGTATGCCAGCACAAACAATAATTCTTATGTTACATTTTATATACAGTACCAGTCAAAAGTTGGGACACACCTACTCATTCAAAGGTTTTTCTTTTGTGGAATATCTTTCCTTCTTAATGTGTTTGAGCCAATCTATTGTGTTGTGACAAGGTAGGGATGGTATACAGAAGATAGCCCTATTTGGTAACAGACCAAGTCCATATATTGGCAAGAACAGCTAAAAAAAATGCTAAGAAAAATGACAGTCCATTATTTTAAGACATGAAGGTCAGTCAATTCAGAAAATGTCAAGAACTTTGAAAGTTTCTTCAAGTGCAGTCACAAAATCTATCAAGCGCTATGATGAAACTGGAAGACCCAGAGTTACCTCTGCTGCAGAGGATAAGTTCATTAGAGCTATCAGTCTCAGAAATCGCAGCCCAAATAAATGCTTCAGAGTTCAAGAAACAAACACATCTCAAAATAAATTGTTCAGAGGAGACTGTGTGAATAAGGTCTTCATGGTTGAATTGCTGCAAACAAACCACTACTAAAGGACACCAATAATAAGAACATAATTGCTTGGGCCAAGAAACACGAGCAATGGACATTAGACCGGTGGAAATCTGTCCTTTGGTGTGATGAGTCCAAATAGGAGATTTTTGGTTCCAATCGCCGTGTCTTTGTGAGACACAGAGTAGGTGAACGGATGCTCTCAGCATGTGTGGTTCCCACCGTGAAGCATGGAGGAGAAGGTGTGATGCTGTGGGGGTGCTTTGCTGGTGTCTGTGATTTATTTAAAATTCAAGGCACACTTAACCAGCATGGCTACCACAACATTCTGCAGCGATACGCCATCCCATCTGGTTTGTGCTTAGTCCCACTATACATCTTTTCAACAGGACAATGACCCAACACACCTCCAGGCTGTGTAAGGGCTATTTGACCAAGAAGGAGAGTGATGGAGTACTGCATCAGATGAAATGGCCTACACAATCCCCCGACCTCAACCCAATTGAGATGGTGTGTATCAAGAATGGTCCGCCACCCAAAGGACATCCAGCCAACTTGACATAACTGTGTGAAGCATTGGAGTCAACATGGGCCAGCAGCTCTGTGGAATGCTTTCGACACCTTGTAGAGTTCATGCCTGATGAACTGAGGCTGTTCTGAGGGCAAAAAATGTGTTGTGATAATTGCGTTGTTTGCCCTATAACCTGTTAGTTCATAAGCGTCTGCTAAATGGCATATATACCTTGACACTGGGAGACAATAAGAAGACACAGTGGCAGAATACATTCAACCACACCCTTGTTTCATCACAAAACCAAAGAGCTACATCTGAATTCCACAAAACATATTGCATGTAACAAACAGTTACATGAACTACAGCATGGTCAAGCAAGTTAATGTTTCCGACATTTTCGGAGTGCTAAACAACTATTTATATAGAACCACTGAGGGTTACATCGTTCACTCGGATTCTTTCTCCGGTGAGATACATTCAGCCTCTTGCAAATTGAAGGAAATGTATGAAACACAGAGAGAAAAAAGATAAAATATTTGGTGTTTTTCTTTTTCTCTTGGTCATTTTGTTTTGGGAAGCCTGGCTTCCCTTAGCATCCATGAATACACACCACTGGTCCAAAGACAAAACAATGGCTTAAGAGCCACTTTTAGAAGTGGGGGATATGTAAAAAAAAATGTTTTATCCAGTTAGATGAACACTGCAAACAGCCTAGCGTCCGCATGGTCCTAAAGCAAACCTTTAACTTTGTATTATCATTTTCCATTATCGTGAATTTTAAATGTAAATATACATTGGGGCAAAAAAGTATTTAGTCAGCCACCAATTGTGCAAGTTCTCCCACTTAAAAATATGAGAGAGGCCTGTAATTTTCATCATAGGTACACTTCAACTATGACAGACAAAATGAGAAGAAAAAAAATCCAGAAAATCACATTGTAGGATTTTTAATGAATTTATTTGCAAATTTATGCTCCACTGTACATATGTCTAGCTGTCACGCCTTGGTCATTGTATCTTGTGTTTTTGTTATATGTTTGGGTAGGCCAGGGTGTGACATGGGTTTATATGTTGTATTTCGTATTGGGGTTTGTATTAATTGGGAGTGTGTATTAGTAGGGGTGTGTCTAGTTAGGCTTGGCTGCCTGAGGCGATTCCTAATTGGAGTCAGCTGATTCTAGTTGTCTCGGATTGGGAACCGTATTTAGGTAGCTTGAGTGCGCGTTGTATTTCGTGGGCGATTGTACCTGTCTTAGTGTTAGTCACCAGATAGGCTGTATTTGTTTCACTCGTTTGTTGTTTTCGTATTTTCAGTTATTCTCATGTACCGCATTATTCTTCATTAAAAGTCATGAGTAACCTACACGCTGCATTTCGGTCTGACTCTCTACAAACAACAGACGAACTACATTACAGAATCACCCACCACGATTCACAGACCGAGCAGCGTGTGAACTGGCAGGATCTGAAGGTGGACGTTATGGACAACAGAAGCAAGGATTATACGACGTGGGAAGAAATCGACAGGTGGGCGGCCGACCCAGAGCGAGTGCAGGAGCCCGCCTGGGATTCCCTACAGCAATGCGAAGAGGGCTATACACGTATGGAATCGAGAAGGAAAGCATTGCTATACAGAGCGAAAACCGAAGGTAAAGGGGGAAAGCGCAGAGAGAGAGTGGCTGAGTCAGAGAATAGACCTGAGCCCACTCTCCCTGTTAATCGTGAAGAGCAGTTGCAATGGGAGAGACTGCATCATTTGGAGATTTGGACATGGGAGGAGGAATTAGACGGTCAAGGACCCTGGGAGCAGCCGGGAGAATATCGCCGTCCCAAGGAGGAAATAGAGGCAGCTAAAGCGGAGAGGCGCATGTATGAGGAGGCAGCACGGCGACGCGGTTGGAAACCGGAAAGTCACCCCCAAAAAAATATTGGAGGGGGGCTAAAAGGGAGAATAGTTATGCCAGGTAGGAAACCTGTGCATACTCCCTGTGCTCACCGTTGGGCTAGAGAGACCGGGCAGGCACCGTGTTATGCTATGGAGCGCACGGTGTTTCCAGTGCGGGTGCAGAGCCAGCTGCGACACATACCAGCCCTTCCTATTGGCCGGGCTAGAGTGGGCATCGAGCCAGGTAAGCTTGGGCAGGCTCGGTGCTCAAGAGCTCCAGTGCGCCTGCACAGTCCTGGTCTATCCAGAGCCACCTCTACACACCAGTCCTCCGGTAGCAGCTCCCCGCACCAGGCTTCCAGTGCGTGTCCTCGCGCCAGTACCACCAGTTCCAGCACCACGCACCAGGCCTCCAGTGCGCCTCGCCTGTTCAGCGCAGCCAGAGCTTTTCTCCTCTCCTGCGCTGCCGGAGTCTCCTGTCTGTCCAGCGCCACCAGTGCTACCAGTCGGCCCAGCGCGTCCAGTGCGCCTCGCCTGTTCAGCGCAGCCAGAGCTTTTCTCCTCTCCTGCACTGTTGGAGTCTCCCGCCTGTTCAGCGCAGCCAGAGCCTTTCTCCTCTCCTGCGCTGCCGGAGTCTCCCGCTTGTTTAGCGCAACCAGAGCTGTTCTCTTCTCCTGCGCTATCGGAGTCTACCGCCTGTTTAGCGCAGCCAGAGCCTTTCTCCTCTCTTGCGCTGAACGAGTCTCCTGTCTGCCCAGCGCCGCCAGTCGGCCCAGCGTCACCAGTCTGCCAGGATCCGCCAGGTCCACCAGCCAGCCAGGATTTACCGGAGCCTACTACCTGCCTGAGCTTCCTCTCAGTACTGAGCTTCCTTTCAGTACTAGGCTTCCTCTCTGTACTGGGCTCCCTCTCAGTACCGGGCTTCCCCTCAGTACTGGGCTGCTTCGGTCCCGGGCTGCCCCTCTGTCCCGGGCTGCCCCTCTGTCCCGAGATGCCCCTCTGTCCCGAGATGCCCCTCTATCCTGAGCTGCCCCTCTGTCCCGAGCTGCCCCTCTGTCCCGAGCTGCCCCTCTGTCCCGAGCTGCCCCTCGGTCCCGAGCTGCCCCTCTGTCCCGAGCTGCCCCTCTGTCCCGAGCTGCCCCTCGGTCCCGAGCTGCCCCTCGGTCCCGAGCTGCCCCTCAGTTATGTGGGGATCAGGGTGAGGACTATTAGGCCATGGTCGGCGGAGAAGGTGGATTATCCTAGGACGCGAAGGGGAGGAACTAGGACATTTATGGAGTGGGGTCCACGTCCCGAGCCAGAACCGCCACCATGGACAGACGCCCACCCGGACCCTCCCTATGCTCTTGAGGTGCGTCCCGGAGTCCGCACCTTAGGGGGGGTTCTGTCACGCCTTGGTCATTGTATCTTGTGTTTTTGTTATATGTTTGGGTAGGCCAGGGTGTGACATGGGTTTATATGTTGTATTTCGTATTGGGGTTTGTATTAATTGGGAGTGTGTATTAGTAGGGGTGTGTCTAGTTAGGCGTGGCTGCCTGAGGCGATTCCTAATTGGAGTCAGCTGATTCTAGTTGTCTTGGATTGGGAACCGTATTTAGGTAGCTTGAGTGCGCGTTGTATTTCGTGGGCGATTGTACCTGTCTTAGTGTTAGTCACCAGATAGGCTGTATTTGTTTCACTCGTTTGTTGTTTTCGTATTTTCAGTTATTCTCATGTACCGCATTATTCTTCATTAAAAGTCATGAGTAACCTACACGCTGCATTTCGGTCTGACTCTCTACAAACAACAGACGAAGTTCATTACACTAGCACAATGCTTGATCAACATATGATATCCTAGTTTGATATGAGTGATTACCCACTGGGAACACAACATCATTTCATTGTGGGAATTTGGGAAATATTTGGTTGAGACATTGATTTATTTGATTTCAACCTTTATTCACCCACTCAAAAAAAGTTTGTTGAATTACCAATGTTATCACTATACTTTCAACCATTTAAAGGCACAACCAAATACCAATGGAAAAACAATGTCAGATTTTGGGTTTAGTTGTCATCTAAATGTGTTATCGCTGCACTTTCAACCATTTAAAAGCATCTCAGTGCAAGAGGCGTCACTGCAGTACCTGGTTCAGAACCAGGCTGCATCACATCCGGATGTGATTGGGAGTCACATAGGGTGGCACACAATTGGCCCAGCGTTGTCCAGGTTTGGCCGGGGTAGGCTGTCATTAGTTAATAAGAATTTGTTCTTAACTGTCTTGCCTAGTCAAATGAAACTTTGCAAATGCTATATTGGCCTTTGGAATGACTTCGATAGCAACAGTAAATATATTTACTTATTAAGAGACCCCTTAATAATCATTCTCATGATCGCACATTGGTAGAAGTCAGTGACAAATATAAAAGATAAACATTGCTGGGCTTGGTTAAAACCCTGGATGGGAGACCAAATTAATAGTTGGAGATCAACTCTCTAGGAGCCTATTTTTTTCTGATAGTAGATATAACCTTGAAGATATGACATTTGTTTCAAAGGTACAAATTCAACATATTTTATACAAGGTTGTCTATGTTGAAAATTGGTTACAACGATTACATTACCCTGGGGTTGAAATTTCACCCTCAAAACAACAGTTTCCCCTGATTACTTTTTTCATATCCAATGTATTTTCCATTTAGATCCCATGTCACAATACATTGATAAACTACGCTGAAACAACATTCATTCAACCAGTTTGTGCCACATGAGGTGAGAAGTGCGCTGTCATTCCCTGACAATGGACAGCCTAACATGCATTATTTCTAACACAACAACATGTGATCATTGCAGACATATGCCTCTTTTCTTTTTTTAGTTTTTCTGGGATAGTCATCAAACAAAGTGTTTAAGGTAAAATGGTTTTCAAGGCCCACAATGCTCTTCATGTGCAGTGATTATGTGTATCTATAGGGTGAGTCTGACAGACACTATACTGATCCTCAGGCCTCCTCACCCCTGGAAGCTTCTAGAAGCCAGCCTCAGTCCAGCAGCAAATCTCTTCACTGATGGGTCAGAGGTCAACCATGTGACCTGACCTTGTCATAAAAGATGTCATGGGTCCATCCTGAGGAGAAATAATCCTCCAACACCCTGTCAAGCACCTCCATGACTGTGTCCAGAATCTCTGCATGTCTGTCTAAGAGGATTAAAAGGATTCAGGTAAAACTATTTTTTGCTATGTTCAACTGGTCATTTTGGATGTCTTATGGAACAAAATAGCCATTAGAGGTGCTCAAAACTGACATCTTGCCTAGCTCCTCACTCAGTCCCCAACTCTTCATCCACTCCTGCTCTTGACCTTGACATCCAAGTGCCATGTCAGGTCATTAACATTTACTACGTCCCCACCCCATCCCGTGTGAAGGTTCTGTGAAGTTATGGGCTTTAGTCACATAGGGTATTGTAAAGAATTAGAGTAAAGCCTCATGTGAGTTTGTGAGACTGAGATAGTGCTAGTAAGACTGTGAGATGGGGCTAGTGAACAGAACAGCAGAGTGAGAAGTTGAGCCAAGTAAAAAACGGTAAAAACAGGAATTGTAGATACTAAGGGTAGAGAGCAGCAGCAGCCTAGTGAGAGAGCGAGTTGATGGATATTATAACCCCATCTTGGTCTACCACCCAACAGTTGGTCATGGGTATGAAATGGGCACCTGCATGGCAAGGTTGGCTGTCATGAAGGCGCTGCACTCGTGATTGGGCTGGGAACAGAGGCACAGCATGCACATTCCCCTCATAACACCAAGTGCAGCACAAATGGCCCCGAAGCTGTGAAAGGCCTGGCACCCTTCTCACATGTCAAAAAGAATCCCGGGCGTGCCAAAAGGCAAGCCGAGAACATAAACAATGCACACAAAGCCTCTCTGGCTTGTAAAATAACAATATCCTCCCTTTTGATCTCTGGTTGTGAGTTTAATAGCTTCACTCCCCTACATATTTATTTAGACAGTGAAGTTATACTACAGCATTTTGGATTTAAAAAAAGAGGCAACAGTACAGAGTGTCACCTTTTATTTGGAGGTATTTTCATACTGTTTGCCACATTTAGAAATGAAAGCATTTTATGTATCTAGTCCCCCCATTTGAAGGTGTCATAAGTACAGTTCAAGTGGGAAGTTTACATACACTTAGGTTGGAGTCATTTAAACTAGTTTTTCAACCACTCCACAGATTTATTTTAACAAACTATGGTCTTGGCAAGTCGGTAAGGACATCTACTTTGTGCATGATACAAGTAATCTTTCCAACAATTGTTTACAGATGGTTTATTTCACTTATAATTCACTGTATTCAAGTGGGTCAGAAGAAAACATACACTAAGTTGACCGTGCCTTTAAACAGCTTGGGAAATTGATGTCATGGCTTTAGAAGCTTCTGATAGGCTATTTGACATCATTTGAGTCAATTGGAGGTGTACCTGGGGATGTATTTCAAGGCCTACCTTCAAACTCAGTGCCTCTTTGCTTGACATCATGGGAAAATCAAAAGAAATCAGCCAAGACCTCAGGAAAAAAAATTGTAGACCTCCACAAGTCTGGTTCATCCTTGGGAGCAATTTCCAAACACCTGAAGGTACCACGTTCATCTGTACAATCAATAGTATGCAAGTATAAACACCATGGGACCATACAGCCGTCATACCGCTCAGGAAGGAGACACGGTCTTTCTCCTAGAGATGAACGTACTTTGGTGAGAAAAGTTAAAATCAATCCCAGAACAACAGCAAAGGACCTTGTAAAGATGCTGGAGGAAACAGGTACAACAGTATCTATATCCACAGTAAAACGAGTCCTATATCAACATAACCTGAAAGGCCGCTCAGCAAGGAAAAAGCCACTGCTCCAAAACCGTCATAAAAAAGCCAGACTATGGTTTGCAACTGCACATGGGGATGAAGATCATACTTTCTGGAGAAATGGTTTGATGAAACAAAAATAGAACAGTTTGGCCATAATGACCATTGTTATACCACCATAATGTTTGGAAGAAAAAGGGGGAGGCTTGCAAGCCAAAGAACACCATCCCAACCGAGAAGCACGGGGGTGGCAGCATCATGTTGTGGGGGTGCTTTGCTGCAGGAGGGACTGGTGCACTTCACAAAATAGATGGCATGATGAGGAAATATTGAAGCAACATCTCAAGACATCAGTCAGGAAGTTAAAGCTTGGTCACAAATGAGTCTTCCAAATGGACAATGATCCAAGCACACTTCCAAAGTTGTGGCAAAATGGCTTAAGGACAACAAAGTCAAGGTATTGGAGTGGCCATCACAAAGTCCTGACCTCAATTCCATAGAAAATGTGTAGACAGAACTGAAAAACCGTGTGCGAGCAAGGAGGCCTACAAACCTGACTCAGTTACACCAGCTCTGCCAGGAGGAAAGGGACAAAATTCATCCTACTTATTGTGGGAAGCTTGTGGAAGGCTACCTGAAATGTTTGACCCAAGTTAAACAATTTAAAGGCAATGCTACCAAATACTAATTGAGTGTATGTAAACTTCCCACTGGGAATGTGATGAAAGAAATAAAAGCTTAAATAAATAATTCTCTCTACTATTATTCTGACATTTCACGTTCTTAAAATGAAGTGGTGATCCTAACTGACCTAAGACAGTGATTTTTTACTTGGATTAAATGTCAGGAATTGTGAAAAACTGACTTTAAATGTATTTGGCTAAGGTGTATGTAAACTTTTGACTTCAACTGTATATCATTTCAGACATACAGTGCCTTGCGAAAGTATTCGCCCCCCTTGAACTTTGCGACCTTTTGCCACATTTCAGGCTTCAAACATAAAGATATAAAACTGTATTTTTTGTGAAGAATCAACAACAAGTGGGACACAATCATGAAGTGAAATGACATTTATTGGATATTTCAAACTTTTTTAACAAATCAAAAACTGAAAAATTGGGCGTGCAAAATTATTCAGCCCCTTTACTTTCAGTGCAGCAAACTCTCTCCAGAAGTTCAGTGAGGATCTCTGAATGATCCAATGTTGACCTAAATGACTAATGATGATAAATACAATCCAACTGTGTGTAATCAAGTCTCCGTATAAATGCACCTGCACTGTGATAGTCTCAGAGGTCCGTTAAAAGCGCAGAGAGCATCATGAAGAACTTGGAACACACCAGGCAGGTCCGAGATACTGTTGTGAAGCCGGATTTGGATACAAAAAGATTTCCCAAGCTTTAAACATCCCAAGGAGCACTGTGCAAGCGATAATATTGAAATGGAAGGAGTATCAGACCACTGCAAATCTACCAAGACCTGGCTGTCCCTCTAAACTTTCAGCTCATACAAGGAGAAGACTGATCAGAGATGCAGCCAAGAGGCCCATGATCACTCTGGATGAACTGCAGAGATCTACAGCTGAGGTGGGAGACTCTGTCCATAGGACAACAATCAGTCGTATATTGCACAAATCTGGCCTTTATGGAAGAGCGGCAAGAAGAAAGCCATTTCTTAAAGATATCCATAAAAAGTGTTGTTTAAAGTTTGCCATAAGCCACCTGGGAGACACACCAAACATTTGGAAGAAGGTGTTCTGGTGAGATGAAACCAAAATTTAACTTTTTGGCAAAAATGCAAAACGTTGTGTTTGGCGTAAAAGCAACACAGCTCATCACCCTGACCACCAATCCCCACTGTCAAACATGGTGGTGGCAGCATCATGGTTTGGGCCTGCATTTCTTCAGCAGGGACAGGGAAGATGGTTAAAATTGATGGGAAGATGGATGGAGCCAAATACAGGACCATTCTGGAAGAAAACCTGATGCAGTCTGCAAAAGACCTGAGACTGGGACGGAGATTTGTCTTCCAACAAGACAATGATCCAAAACATAAAGCAAAATCTACAATGGAATGGTTCAAAAATAAACATATCCAGGTGTTAGAATGGCCAAGTCAAAGTCCAGACCTGAATCCAATCGAGAATCTGTGGAAAGAACTGAAAACTGCTGTTCACAATTCTCTCCATCAAACCTCACTGAGCCCGAGCTGTTTTGCAAGGAGGAATGGGAAGAAATTTCAGTCTCTCGATGTGCAAAACTGATAGACATACCCCAAGCGACTTTGTAGCAAAAGGTGGCGCTACAAAGTATTAACTTAAGGGGGCTGAATAATTTTGCACGCCCAATTTTTCAGTTTTTGATTTTTTTTAAAGTTTGAAATATCCAATAAACGTCATTCCACTTCATGATTGTGTCCCACTTGTTGTTGATTCTTCACAAAAAATACAGTTTTATATCTTTATGTTTGAAGCCTGAAATGTGGCAAAAGGTCGCAAAGTTCAAGGGGGCCAAATACCTTCGCAAGGCACTGTATGCAATGATATAAGTGCATTTGCCCATATTATGGGCAAATTTACTTATGTGTATTAAATTAGTCAAAAGTTTTGTGTTTGGTCCCATATGACTACAAACTTGTTGGATGCATTTGCAGTATGTTTTTGGTTGTAATTCCAGATGATGTCCCTAATAAAAATGAATGTTAAATAAAGTATTGTGTCATTTTCAAGTCACATTTGTATTGCAAATAAGAATATAATATTTTTTGGAACACTTCTATATTAATGTGAACCAACAAAATCAAAATCAAATCAAATTGTATTAGTCAAATGCAGCGAATACAACAGGTACACCTTACAGTGAAATGCTTACTTACGAGCCCCTAACCAACAGTGCCGTTTCAAAAAATACAGATAAGTATAAGAGATAAAAGTAACAAGTAAATAAAGAGCAGCAGTAAAAAAAAATATATATATATATATACAAGGGGGTGCCAGTACAGAGTCAATGTGCGGGGGCACCGGTTAGTTGAGGTAGTATGCACATGTAGGTAGAGTTAATTAAAGTGAATATGCATAAGCCAATGCAAATAGTCTGGGTAGCCATTTGACTAGATGTTCAGGAGTCTTATGGCTTGGGAATAGAAGCTGTTTAAAAGCCTCTTGGACCTAGACTTGGCGCTTCGGTACCGCTTGCAGTGTGGTAGCAGAGAGAACAGTCTATGACTAGGGTGGCTGGAGTCTATGACAATTTTTAGAGCCTTCCTCTGACACCGTCTGGTATAGAGGTCCTGGATGGCAGGAAGCTTGGCCCCAGTGATGTACTGAGCCCGTTCGTACTACCCTCTGTAGTGCCTTGCAGTCGGAGGCTGAGCAGTTGCCATACCAGGCAGTGATGCAACCAGTTAGGATACTCTCGATGGTGCAGCTGTAGAACCTTTTGAGACCCTGAGGACCCATGCCAAATCTTTTCAGTCTCCTGAGGGGGAATAAGTTTTGTCGTGCCCGCTTTACGACTATCATGGTGTGCTTGGACCATGTGCGTTTGTTTGTGCTGTGGACACCAAGGAACTTGAAGCTCTCAACGTGCTCCACTGCAGCTCCGTCGATGAGAATGGAGGCATGCTCGGTCCTCCTTTTCCTGTAGTCCACAATCATCTCCTTTGTCTTGATTACGTGGAGGGAGAGGTTATTGTCCTGGCAGTCTCATTGTTGTCGGTGATCAGGCCTACCACTGTTGTGTCATCAGCTAATTTAATGATGGTGTTGGAGTCGTGCCTGGCCGTGCAGTCATGAGTGAACAGGGAGTATAGGAGGGGGCTGGGCACGCACCCCTGAGGGGCCCCTGTGTTGAGGATCAGCGTGGCGGATGTGTTGTTACCTACCCTTACCACCTGGGGGTGGGCCGTCAGGAAGTCCAGGATCCAGTTGCAGAGGGAGGTGTTTAGTCCCAGGGTCCTTAGTTTATTGATGAGCTTTGAGGGCACTACGGTGTTGAATGCTGAGCTGTAGTCAATGAATAGCATTCTCACATAGGTGTTCCTTTTGTCCAGGTGGGAAAGAGCAGTGTGGAGTGCAATAGAGACTGCATCATCTGTGGATCTGTTGGGGCGGTATGCAAATTGGATGGGTCTAGGGTTTCTGGGATAATGGTGTTGATGTGAGCCATGACCAGCCTTTCAAAGCACTTCATGGCTACAGACGTGAGTGCTACGGGTTGGCAGTCATTTAGGCAGGTTACCGTAGTGTTCTTGGGTACAGGCACTATGGTGGTCTGCTTAAAACATGTTGGTATTCCGGGAGGTCCGTGGAGCGATGCACAATTGGCTTAGCGTCGTCTGGGCTAGGGAGGGTTTGGCCGGTAGGGATATCCTTGTCTCATCGCGCACTAGCGACTCCTGTGGCGGGCCGGGCGCAGTGCACACTAACCAGGTCACCAGGTGTATGGTGTTTCCTCCGACACATTGGTGCGGCTGGCTTCCGGGTCGGATGCGCACTGTGTGAAAAAGCAGTGAGGGCTGGTTGGGTTGTGTTTCGGAGGATGCATGGATTTCGACCTTCGTCTCTCCCGAGCGCGTACGGGAGTTGTAGCGATGAGACAAGATAGTAACTACGAACAATTCGGACAGGGAGAGGTTGAAAATGTCAGTGAAGACACTTGCTAGTTGGTCAGCGCATGCTCGCAGTACATGTCCTGGTACTCCGTCTGGCCCTGCGGCCTTGTGAATGTTGACCTGTCTAAAGTTGAGTGTAATCACACAGTCTTCCGGTACAGCTGGTGCTCTCATGCATGTTTCAGTGTTATTTGCCTCGAAGTGAGCATAGAAGTAGTTTAGCTCGTCCGGTACGCTCGTGTGACTAGGCAGCTCTCGGCTGTGCTTCCCTTTGTAGTCTAATGGTTTGCAGGGATAATCATGAATGAATCCTAAATAATGAGGAGTGAGAAAGTTAGTGCCATTAATATCCTTCCATTCCCCAAAATGGTAACCTCCCCTGTTATTGGTAATGATGAGAGGTTAGAATGTCTTGGGGTATGATCTTTGTGCCTCTAACTTTCCCAATCATCATAATTCATGATTAATTAATGATTATTCGATTTGTGTTAATTAGTTAACATGTTCAGTTACATATTCAGATGATACTGGAGATACTGGGGTTAACAGAATACAAGGGAATACAAAACCTGAGCTGAGAAAGCAACAGACGTAAAATAAGGAAACACATTCTTGACAGGTAGCAAGGGGGGGGGGGGGGGGTTCTGGTAATGTTAGAGGGGTAGAGGGGTGGGACACAGCAGTCAGCTGAATTTAACTGCCTTGTGAGGAAATGTAAAATATTTTATTGTCATTTAAAAGTAGATGGGGGCCTATTGTGAGTGCCCCTATGCAGGGGTTGCGGGGTTGAGGAGGGAGTTTTGTGCACAGCTCAGTGGGCTTTGAAATCCAGGGGTTTGGGATCAGCCCCTGCCTGCACGGCAGCTATAAAAAAAACATGAAGGCCAAAGCCTGTTTTATTCCGCTGTTAAACGGCTAGTGGCAAAGAGCTGTTTACACAAACAGCTGTTATTCAAACTTACCAAACTAGAACTGATGGTATTATGAATGTACAACAACTATATTGTTTCACACTTCAAAGGGATAGGGAATGAGGGACAAATCTGCTTAGGAAAATAAATTGCGCAGTCATAAATGTAAGCCTTTAGTGTGCTGCCGCTGCCAGGCCAGGGGAGAATAACATCAGACTGTTTTTAAAGCCTTTGTTTATGAGTTAGACTATAAAAATAAAGCTGCTTAATATCAGGAGGGAATGCTAAGAAGTGCAGGCACGCATCATCCCTCGTAAATCTTGGTACTGCCCCTCTGAAAAAAAAGGTACAAATATTCCCTCCAAAAACTCCAGAAATGACTTCTTGACCTCTCTCACAGTCAATGTAGCCCCTACAGACTATCCTCCACTATTCTGACTGAGTCCTTGGGCAGAGAGGGGGAAACTGCCAAAAGGCAACACTTATTACAAGCTTTAAATCCCACAGCAGTAATTATGTCCGTCTCGAGCGCTGACTCAGTTGTACAGTTATGGGATGGTTGATGTTTTTGAAAGGCTGAAAAGAGAAATTGTAAGTCAGTCAGTACACATTATACTGTATTTCGGCTGTTTTACTTTTGTCTCTTCTAATGGTGGAATAGTATTTCTAGGAATCCATGTATGCCCTTTTCTTTGAAAGCCAAATATCAAATGTGAGATACCTTAGGCCACTCTTTTTAACCGCTCTCAGTGGGGATGTTTTGGCGGCAACAAGACAGTCATATCTCAGTGGAAATAGTAGCTTGTTGTCACCATACCCAGAATGGATGGGGGGGGGGATCTGCTACAGTTTCATTTGGTTTATTTTGATATGCAACTAGCCTAAAAGACAAACTCATAATTTGGACTGAAGTGGATGGACGGTTGCACTAAACTATGAGGGTTTGTCATAAAACAGCCAATATCAATGATTGCATCCCAAACGGGACCTTGTTCCCTATTTAGTACATCATTTTTGACCAGAGCCCTGTAGTAGTGACAGGAATGCTCAGTGCTCACATTCCAGTCCATATCCAGTTTCATGCTACAGCTCATATAACTTTTATGAAACTCAACCAGAGACTTCAGAAAGGTCATCTTCTTCTCCACCACAGCACAGAGAAGTAATCTAATACAGTCACATCTGGTTCAATGACAAAAGTGCAATATCTCTCATTATGGTGGTGTGTGTGTGTGTGTGTGTGTGTGTGTGTGTGTGTGTGTGTGTGTGTGTGTGTGTGTGTGTGTGTGTGTGTGTGTGTGTGTGTGTGTGTGTGTGTGTGTGTGTGTGTGTGTGTGTGTGTGTGTGTGTGTGTGTGTGTGTGTGTGTGTGTGTGTGTGTGTGTGTGTGTGTGTGTGTGTGTGTGTGTGTGTGTGTGCAAAAGAAGAGTAAATGAGATGCAGTGTAACTATTTTCAGTCAACCTATATGCTACCAACATGAATTACAGCTATACTATCATTTACACGCTTATCTCTGATCCTTTACTATCCACTCTTTGGAGCCAAGCTGTATAGTCAAACAAGATGACCCAACATTATGTATCTTTATAGCCCAGATGTTTTCCCCATCAAAAAAAGATCCCCCAAGACCCTTATGCATTAGGGTAACACTTTATTTGGATAGTCCATCTGTAGATGCTCTACAGACGACATACAGATGATCAGGTGATTATACAGATGAACATTTCAACTAACTATCTACTAACCTTAACCTTAACCCTTATCCTAACTCTAAAGTCAACCCTTACCCTAGCCCTAACCTTAACCCTTACCCTAACCTTGACCCTTACCCTTATTTTAAGCCTAACCCTAACCGTAACCATAGAAAGCAGTTGCTTATCAACAGATGGTCATACTATCAACAAACTATCTGTAGAACATCTACAGATGGACTATCCCGACTATCCAAATAAAGTGTGACGGACATTAGTAATTTCAAAGTAATGAGTTTGTATTGCTGTCTTGTCAAGTATTGTCACCTTTTTTATTACCGTATAGTGACGATGATTACAGTGTGATGCCATATCAGCACCCACAGTGCGGTCCAGGTTTGTTACAACAGATGACCCGCATGAGGTACTCACGTTCAAAGGTGAAAGCACTGATTCAATAGGCTTAAATGTTATCGTAATACATTGTAATGCATGAGGTCACATCAAAATATTTCGCCAAAGAGTTCTATGCGGACAGAAGCACATGATTAAAACATTGCATACTGTATGGCTACTCTATTCTGTAGTTGAACGACATAATATGTTACTTAACAAGGTAGAACACAATGTAGAGAACAGGGATGATAGTAGGGACCAGTGATGGAATTTAAGGATTTTGGGCACTTGCCAGCAGGGCTAGTATATTCAATTGTAACTAGCACGGGTCCAAAATATGTGCCATAAAATATTTGAAATGACAACATTGCACTAGCAGGCACATGTTCTACTAGCCTGGTCCAAAAAAGTATTAGCCCATTAACCCATGGCTATCTTAATTTCCATCCCTGGTATTGACCCATACCTGGAATCGGAGTCATTTTACAATAAGTAACCTCTTGTTGTATCAAGTGGATGTTCATCAACATCCCTGTGACACAGAATGACCATGTGACAGAATAACCCTTTGGGACATAGATTAACACTGTCTCACTTTATCTCATTACATTACACTCAGCCTGTATGAGGTAACACTGAAGTGATACATCATGGTTCGGTGTGTGGCCTTGTCAGAATAAATCAATGTATTGATTTATTGATCAATCTGACAATTGATTGGACACGCTCTTACAAAGAATTAGTTAATAATCAATCGATTAATGCCAACTGCTAAATCAATTGATTGACTATTCCGACGACTGTCAGATCTGCTAGGATATTCGTTTTCTGTTTCCTCCAGTCCAATGTGTGTTTAGTTAATCCCCTGTAAAGCATTTATAACTGACGGCTATACTATTCCAGTCGACCAAGACTAAATATAACTAACTGATGGTTATAGGATTCCAGTCAATTCACCCACATAGTCTCTCTGCAAACAATTAAACAATCAAAGAACTTCTGAGAGACGGGAAGTGAGCCTATTATTTTGAATTACAGTGAGAGACTGTATTTCCTTGTCTGATTTTACAGCGCTAAACTGG